>NC_089582.1:98154737-98294737 GCF_019320115.1 Miscanthus floridulus | reverse complement strand
CATAACCCCTACTTTCTGCAGTTTAAATTATATTTGTGCATTAAGTTTCAAGGAGTTGAATGAAACCCACTTGCATATATATCTTTATCCTATGAGTCCCACTAGTATGATAGGATCATGTAGATTGCTATGCTACAGGACTTTGGTAGAAGTCGAGTGATTGCCTATCACTCGCGAGATATAGGAAATATGTTACTATATGATTATCACTTGGAATATACAAAATGGTGGAAAGGAAAATGGTGATCGGGCAGAGATATGGTTTGGATATTGGTGGGTGTAAGAAGTTATGTCGCCGTGGAGGCGGGTCATAGCTTGGTTACACCGTTTTTCCCTGTCTGGTCGGTTAAGGACCGATCATTGCATATGACTCTGGGTAGGTCACAGACTTATTATCCTGAGCACATACTTGTGTATGGGCACTTGGAAGACTTGTTGCTCTCTTGTCGCGGATCCGGCTCTTTCTGGACCGACTGTTAGCGTTTGTTTTTGGTGGAGGAGGTCCTTGCACTGCACTGAGTTCGAGACTTAGGGGCGAGGGCTTGGAGTCCCAGTTTGGACAGGGACCTGGACACCTGGGACAGGAGAGTGATGGGTTGGTCCTGCTTGTGCCTGGGGTACAAGCGGGGCGTGTGTTTTTGGGGTACCCAGCTGGGGGCAATGATTCTCGAATCACTAGGATATCAGGTACGGCTTGTCTACGGTTTAGCATCGTAGTAAGAACTGAAGATGAAAGATGGAAGATGGAAAAAGGGAAATCTGATTGCTTACCACCTACTTGAAAGTAGCATAGGTGCTTACATAGAATGGTTAGTTAATGAACCAATGCGGCTATTAATAAAAATCCAATATAAGGACACATGCTTAGTAATGCTTCCTATAAAGGCAATAAACCCACAAGCCAGATAGCCTTGCATATCCTTAGAGTCTTTTCTTTTCTCCTATCGGATAAGTCTTGCTGAGTATAATTGAGTACTCAAGGTTTTATTCCCCCTGTTGCATGTAACAGGTGGAGGCTTGAGTGGACCTTGTGTGTAGATTCCTCCTGGTGGCCTCAGAGAGGATTTCCTTTACGCTGCGATCATAGTTGCTATTTATAACTCTCACCAAATGCTTTTATAAATGAAAGTTCATAATCTGTTGTCGTAGTGTATATATCAATACCTCATCATGTCATTAATAGATGTTTATTTCCGCTATAACTCTGTTCACATGTTCTATTCCGCTGTTCAATTAAATTGTTTATAACTCTGATAATATGATTTCATTCCGCTGTTATATTAATAAATATTATACTCTGATGTTGTATCAAAAGTGATGTAAGAAATGGTTACGAATGATGTAAGCTTTATTCTCTCATTTGTGATCCTGATGGTAAAAATGTGGATCTTCGGGCTCTCCCCTGGGGTGTGTCCGATGGAACCGAGTAATTTAGTGTTCTCCCTCGAGTGCTTAGTGTCTAATGGAAGACAAGCACTCCTGTGAGGCATTAGATTAGGCGGTTCTGCCACAGGTGGTATCAGAGCATAAATGAGCAAATACAGCTTCAAAAACCTTTTATATACTAAAATTTGACAACAAATTCTTTCAAAAAGTTAGGACGTTTACATGCGATGTTATATAAGTAGCCCTATTACTATGGTTATGTATCCAGGATAGATGGCACTCTGCTGACTTAGATAGGCTTGATCAAGTTTTCTGCAGGTACACTGACTCGAGCATAGTTCGATAGTATCAGCTAGTTATAGGGAGAGAACATTGTGCCAAAAATCTGAGAACGGTTGCCCTATATGTTGGCAACAGTGGAAGGACGTATAGGACGTGCATTCATGCATATTCCATTGGTGCATTGTAGCGCTCGTATTGCTAGTAGATACGCCATCCATAGGTGTCATGCGTGTCGTATTGTGCACGACTAACTAGTTCCTGTTCTAGAGTTCGGTCTGCGCTATGGCTTCGTGTTTCGCATTCGCCCGTGGTTCAAGCTGGTCATGACCCACGTCTCCCCATACCCCTTTCTGCGCTCTTATCAGACCCTTGCCCTACAGTCATACTAGTCAGTAATGGCATCGCACGTCGCTCGCCTCCAATGCGTAGAATTTGGTTGATCCGCCGTAGTGATCTCGCATGGGAACCCTGGTGAACCGTGCCAGGACCACTGAACGCTCTGCCTTTATAAGTAGAGCCTGGCTTAGCCATTGGTACCACCACTCGGCGCACTTTAGCTTGCTTAGTTTTTCCTTTGAGCCAGCTTTTCGCTCAGCCTTCCTTGCAACCACCGCCAGAGATGGCAGGAGCCTAGGTTAGCACCTACTGCCTGAATGTTGAGGGGTTTCCCAAAATCCTGCATGCCACCCTATAAAAGCTCGGAGTCAAAGATCATCCTAAGTATGAGGGCCGTGAGTATGAGAAGCATGGCATTGATCGGTGTGAAGTTACCGTCTACATTGGGAAGAGTGAAGAGTTCCCCAACGTCACTGAAGCTTGGAGTGTGACCGCAACCGGGTGTAGCTTCACCGACACCTATCAGGTTGTGGCCCGAAAAGCCTTGCGGTACCTCTGCCAGATCTATGAAGAGCCCATTGCCCGTACTCCTAGGTGGTTCTTTCCACCTTTGGATAGGAATCGGCAGGCATGGAAGGCTCACATGGAGGCTTTGCAAGGGCAGGGTGCGCAAGAGGATAGTCCAACCATGGTGTCCTTGACCACGTACTTGCTTGCTTTGGATGAGCAGTATGACCGGCAAGCCTTGGAGTTGAGGGCGTGCCTTCAACGTGCCAAGGAAGCTAAGATCTTCAATAGGATGCTCTAGGTGCAACTTGCCGAAGCGCATGCCAGTGCTGCAGCTGCTAAGAGCTGGGAGGCTACCATGGAGGAAACTCTAAAGGGGCTGAAGATCGGCATGTTCATCAGCTGTGGGTGGCCTATCTTGTCACCAGGGACGAGCAGAGGATGTTGGCTGCTGGAAGGCAGGATGCCCCGATCTTGGAAGGGATCCCTATCCACCCGCTAGAAAGAAGAAGAACTGGTGTTGCAGCACCGCCCGCACCTCCACCCTCGGAAGTGTCAGAAGAAGAACCCCTGATTCCTCTCGCTCAACCGTTGTCCCGCAAGGATGTAGATTAGTTGCCTTGGGATGTTGTACCCATAGTAGTAGTGTTTTTCGTCACTATCCTCTGGTATTGTGCTCTTGCTGTTGTTGTCATCCATAGTGTTGAGATCGTCCGATCATAGGTAAAGGCTATGTCGTGAAAGGGAGCCTGAGTGTCTGTACATTGTACCCATATAAGATCATTGGAACATGCATTTTAATTATTTCGCTGTGTTTATTGCATTCATTTACTTTAAAGTCTCGTTAGACGTGCTCCAAGTTTTCAAGGGCGATGTTAAGTGAGTTACAAGAGAAGTTGCCATTCAGATACCAGTAGATCAGCTGTGATTGGATAATATAGGACACTGTGTCGATTAACTATGGATGCCCCAGCAGAACACTTGAATTTCTTTAAACAAATCCATCGTTGGATTTGAATTTCTTGTCCCTTGTTGTGAAGGGAACTTTTGCTGCCTTCATGGCATGTAAGTTGGTAATAGTTGCCTGGTTAATAGCTTATGGTGCCGTGATGACACCGAGGGCTCCTTGTGGAACAGCTGCCACATGTGACGCTGCTCGGCACGCGCTGGTATCGAGGTTGTTAACCAAGTACCTTTGCTGAGTTACACTGCCGTACCATTTTGTTTTAAAAATTTTCTCCTTGGAAATATTCAAGTGTTCACATGGGAATTCAACAATGGGTTGATGCAGAAGTGTTCTCTAAAGGTAAACAAGAGATGGTTTGGAGAAAGAAAGTATGACATGGTCTTAGTCTACATGAAAGACGAATGTGGTCAAGGAAGGAAAGCAAAAGAAGAGTAGTAACAGAAGGTTAGCCGTGGATAGTCATAAAAGTCTGAGTGGACGTCTTGTCCAAAGCCCTGTGCTTAGTTGACCGCTATGCATGTTGGGTCATTTCGTTGCGTGCCCTGCGAACGCCGTCTGTGTTGGGCCCTTTAGCTTCCTGTTCTCGCATGGCCACAGCATTGTGCCGCACTCGGTGTCCTTGTGCACTATGCGCTTTTCCTTTTCCTAGCATCCGGTTGGCTCTCTACCCCACACCGTTGTTCCCCGTACCGAACCCCCCCCCCCATTTTTCCCTTCCCTTTCTTTCTTCTTTGGTGACACGACTGCCTGCATGCCTACCTCGTCGAGCGGACCCCCTCTCTTCTCCTTTATTTCCCCCTCTGCCGCTCGCACAGGAAGTGCACCATGTCTCCGACCTTATCTCCACAGCATGCACCATCTTTGTATCCCATCCCCGCCGCAACCGCCTCTGGTGTGTTGTTTCCCCTCTCCGTTTGTCTCTATAAATACCCTTGGTCCTTGCTCTTCTTCTTCATCCCCATTCCCCTCTCATTCTGAGTGGAGCTACGAAATTCGGTCGACATTGTGAAGCTAGGTTCGTCAGTCTGAGGTGGTGGTGTAATCTGAGGAGAAGAAAGGATCTGGTTTGTCGAAGAAGTTCAAGTCCCCATTTTTGGGTAGTCAATCTTAGAGTTCACGATGTTTTACTTCTCAGTCGACTATTTCTGGATCTGTTGGTGCTATGCCATGTTTTGGATAATCATCTTCCTGCTATTTCTTCATTGCCCTCATCTATCCTGACTTTGGGAGTAGGTCTTGGTTGTACCAAGTTGCTCTTAACCATGTATCCCTAGCTCCCCGTGTGGTTTAGTATTCGAAGTCGTGTAATCTTTCGTGTAGTCCCTGATCTATGGAATGTAACCGTGTTTTCCCCCTTTTTGGTTCTTACTTTGAATCTTGGGACGAGATTCTTTTTAAGGGGTGTTGGTTGTAACACCCTAGTGTTACGATCTTATTTAGCGCCGCAATTTTGACCTAACGGGTTTTACCGAAATGAGTTTCCCAGGCTTTAGAAGTCTTAACTTAGGTTTTAAAGTATCACTCATGGCAAGTTATATCGCACTAGCTAGTTGAATAGTTCTAGGATGCAGTCAAAACTAAAAGTTATAACTTCCTAAATTAGAAACGATTGACAATGACGTGTTAGCATTTAAATTCTTGCTAAATCCTTACACGTTAACTTTATATTATTGTATCACTTGTTGTATCATCATAAGTGTTTTGGTGTGGAATGGTTCATAGAATGGTTGGACGTAGCGGGGTTATCCCAAGAATGGCTCAAAACTCTTAGAACGCTCGAAGAGCTACATTCGGTGCTCTGTTCGCAAACCGGCGCGTTGTACGATGAACTCATGTTGGCTTTCTCGTATCTTTTACCCTAGTCGCTCTTTGGTCGCGCCGGGTGTTTCCCTAGCTAGCTGGTGGCATGGACCTTGGATTAGCGAAGTTGGCCGAACCTTAACCTCGCTGTTTGGTGGCCTTGGCATCGCTTTTGTTGATGCAAAAGTGGATCTACAAACACAAAGGGCTAATACCCGAATCGATATCCAAAGCGTGCCAGTCGATTTGACCTGTTAATCGACAAGGATGAAGATACGAGCACTTTGGTCCTAACAATAGCGATACGCCCAGAAGTCACGGCCAAGAGGTACTCACGCGGAACTCGAGAATCGCCGAAGGTCGCACTACTGTGCAACTCGCCGAATCAATGAGAACTCGTAAAAAGGAAAAATATGCAAATTGACGAAGTCGCCAAAAAGTAAGTAGATGCAAATAGGAGTAAAAATTGGTTTTGATATTGATTGATATATATATTACATTGCCCCTCACTCTATATTTATACCCTGATCTAAAGAGACATAACCAAACACAACTAGGACACCAAGCCCATATCTAGGGAAACACATGACTCTTACATGAATCATACTCTAACAAATATAGAAAAGGAAATCAACTCCTATCTATTTCCCTGTCCGCCTCAATTACGATGGAAATCTCACCATCCTCCCTTTCATCGGCATACTTCCTATTTCATCGGCAGTAGCCTTCAAGCCTTCCTTCATCGGCATCGACAATAACATCTCCAACCTTATCGGCAACGCCCGAGTCTAAATCAACCTTTCCATCGGTCACCACCATTCATCGGCAACCATCTTTACAAGCTGATTTTCATCGGCTATCAGTGTACACAGTAACTTTCCTCTGCCGATTAGCCCACTCTGATCATTTTGACACGTGCAAAAAATGGTGTCAACACATGCCCCCCAATTTCGGAGTATAAAACCATTAATGCTCCAAAATTTACTCCAGATAACGTTTGCCTTCGCCCAATTATCGTAACTCATCCTTCAAGCCAAAATTTGATCTGTTATCAAATCTAATCAAATCCAATCCTGATTCACGCACCTCAGTAAATATCGCACAATTGCCAACCACTCTTGCCTTGATTATGGTTAAGATACCGAAACAATAATCCATCGGCAAGATCCTAACATAATAATACCGCCACTTTCAGAATTAAAATATCCTGTACCGATATCTCTTCCAAGTCATGATTACTTGTCATCAAATCATCTGTACAATCCCTTGATTATCGTGTGAACAGTTACCATATCCATCTGAACCACCTCGACCTACATGCGCGCGGTATAGAGATAAGTCCAAAATACCCCTACTCCAAGCGGCCTATAAATAGATTTCTCCGGAACGCTCGTCTTCTACCCTCTGGCCTCAATCTTTGACATTCTCTCTTTCTGGCGGCGACTCTGACGAACAACTACGCGACCTCAACCAACAAGAACTTTTCTCCAGCGTCAACCTCGAGTCTCCGGCTCGTGCCCCCATCTACCTCAAGATAATGGCAATCAATTTTGACGTCCCTGCGGTTTGTTCCACTTCCGTTACCTTTTACCTCGATTCCTCTGGTCTTTGCGAGTTCATACAGTTGGTAATTTTTCTTTTCTTTTGTTCTTCGGATCCTCTAAACTTAGGAACTACGCAACAAATTAGTTATTCCAACCGATCAGCCACATGTCCAATGCCTAGGACCAATGGGTAACCCAGATCCAACTGATCTGATTAATGCAGAGGTCAATAGAATCCCCTTTAGAGCCCAAAATTTCTCTCTGAATTTATGGAAAGATACATTCCGATCTTGGCCCAAAACCACCAAAGGGTGGAAAGATTGGTACTTAAGGGTCAATAGGTCGATGCAAGTATACTAGGCAGAACGGAAGCTAGACCAATGCATTAGGCTATCTATTGCCGATATGCAAAAGAACGAGTCAATGATGATTGTAGTTGCTTACTTCTGGTCAGACACAACAAACATTTTTATGTTTGGACATGGCCTAGCTACTCCCACACTTGCCGATGTCTACATGCTCACTGGCTTGGATATTTCAACTGCCGATGAAGGCTCCATCTATGGCAGAAAATCTGAATATAGGGTGAATACCCGCAACATCGGCGGTTGGACGGGATACATTCAAGAATGCCAGAAGACTGGGACAGTTAACCAGAGGGAACATGCCACATTCCTAAATATGTGGTTAGAAAAATTTATCTTCTGTGGTCGATTAGTAGGACCAACCAACGCCTTCCTCCTCGCAGCTAAACTCTTGGCTAATGGTGTAAGGTTCCCTCTTGGCCGATACCTTCTGAGCTCCACTTATCATCTTCTTCATCAAGTGTCTCAGAAACTTTTGCTTGGTGAACCCATCGGCAACTTAGGAGGCCCGTGGTGGTTTATCAACATGTGGCTGAATGCCCATATGCACAAACGTTTGCAATGGGACTTCTTTGCCCAACAATTCCCACGAGAAATTGCTGAAGACCACATGCTTGGGGATGAGGAATCGGCAACACGCTCACCCCTCAATTTTGGTGAAGCCATCATTGTCCTTCCTAGAACAGAGGCCAATGAAGACCAGATCGGCAGATTCTTTCAAAGCTTCTACAACGGTCTTTCTCGTGATCATAGGGCCTGGGTACCTTATATTGATGAAGAAAGCAGATTCCCCCTTCTTTTCAACTTTGTCGATGACACTCTAAATCAGGATAACGAACTCATGATGGCCATCATTACTCCCAGGGCAATTCCAGTAAACACATTCGGTAGCGGGAAAAACACCAACATCACGTATGAATTTTACAACCCATCGGCAGTATCCCGTCAATTGGCTTTTGGGCAACTGCCAATCAAACTTTGTTTTGCCGATGTGATCAAACCTAGAGAAACCATCACCTGTGGAATAGATTGGAACAAGGTAGTGCGACTCTCCCCCGATGCCGATACTACAAATGTCGATATATCCATCTGGACGCCAGTATCTTTCATCACCGAATCATATAAGCAATGGTGGCGAGAGTGGAAGACTATTTGCAACATCTGCTCACACATATCGGCACATGATCGACCCTGAATACGCCATCCCCGATGACGCAGTAAGTTTCTTTTAACTCCCTTCTGCTTTTTCCTTTCATATATCGGTAACTGACTTTCTCATGACAGGTTAACAACCCAGCACCATCTATGAGCAAAAGTGGGAAACCCTTCGATCTTCAGCCTGTTTCCCCGATATCATCGATCGGCTACAACGACCCTACCTTAGCTACTTTGACTCACCAGAAGATCCGTGCCAAGACCATCACCTCCAAGTCCAAATTGGCTACAGCTAGGGCCACTCCATTGGCTGCTGCTACAACCCTGATCAAGGCATTCAAGGTAACAACCCTGTTTATTTCTACTCATGCCGATCACAAACTATATTAACATTAATCATCAGGGTGTAAGAGCCGCTGCTGGGTCATCATCGGCAATTCCTCTGATATCAAGCACCACTACTTCTGACAAACCTTCAGAGGTATTCCTTTGATTTTATATTTTATCTGTTAAATATCATACCTTACACTTGTTTTGCAGCAACAAATGGGTACATCGGCAAGCGTACCAGATGTCCAAGCTCCACAACCAACAAGTGCCGATGCCCCCCAGCCAACCGTTGCCGAGGCCCAAGCAAAACACAAAGCCTTAATAGATGCCGAGGCACAGCCAAAATGACAAAAGTCCATGCCGATCCCCACATCTGCCCCAATGTCTGCAATCCGGCCAGAATCAGTCGATGCAACTGAGCAAGCAGTCAATCCTCCTGTACGGGACATACCATCGGTCATCATACCCCAAGAGCCAACCACCGATAAGGCCACAGAGGATATCCCATCGGCAAGCTCAACCGATCCTCCACACGGCATACTCCAGGCTGCTTCCTCCAGCCAAGCACAGGAAATTGCCTTGAAACAGGTAAGCCGATTGACCTAGTCGATTTATAATATTCATACTTATCCTTAACTGACCTCTTTTTCTTTTCCTCAGGAACAAGACTCCCCAAACAGCCTATTTTCCTTTGCCATTGACGTTTCTGATGATGATGGAGAGGAAACAAGTTCTTCCCTTGCATTGGGAACAATATCGGCAGAAATTAAGTCCAAGTTAGAAGCTCTCCTGAACTTGTTACAGCAGGATACCGCCCAACTGGTAGATGATTTAGACCCCACAAAGGCAATTTTCAAAACAATCCGTGGCCAGGTCCCTGCCGATGTTGAAGAAGTACTCTTCCCAGCAGCCCATTTAGAAAGCCGCCAACTGCAATATCAATGGGCTGCTCAACGCATTGCCGATAGAGCAGCTCAGGCTCAACTCAAAGAAGAGATGCTTACTAAAACAAATTGCCAATGAGAAGCACAAGGGCATCGGCAACTTGCAGATTTCGGGCGCTGAACTTAAGCAGAAAATCTTAGATTTATCGGCAAAGAAGATG
Organism: Miscanthus floridulus; assembly: GCF_019320115.1. NCBI lineage: Eukaryota > Viridiplantae > Streptophyta > Magnoliopsida > Poales > Poaceae > Miscanthus > Miscanthus floridulus. Next base: position 98,284,960 of record NC_089582.1, on the reverse strand, counting down.
GCTCTGTTGGCTGAATTGAAAGAAGTTGAGGCAGCCTTAACTCATGCTCAACAAGAAGAAAGCCAACTACCCAATGCCATCAAGGCCCTTCAACAAGAAAGAGACATCTAGGCTCGTAAAGCCTTGGCCATGAAGAAAAAACTCAAGCCTGTGGAGGGTGCTGCCGATGAAGACATCAAAGAAATGAAGGAAGCCGACCAGATTCGCCTGCGTGCGATATTGGCTATCCAATCCCTATTAAACTTGTAAATCTTGTCTATTGCATCAGCACTTTATGAGACATTGACATCCTTGTACAATTCTAACCGATAGGACTGTTATCGGCACTTATACTTTTATGCATCTATCCAGATACTAGGGTAATATTTCTTTAAATATTTTCCATTTAATGCTCTGGAAAACACAACCCCTTCGAGGGTTTCTAGAATATATGTGTTACTAGGAACAGACTGATTTATCCGATATGGACCTTCCCAATTAGGAGACCACTTTCCAAACTTTGAACTTTTAGTCCCAATCGGTAAGATCAATTTCCAGACCAGATCTCCATCGATAAACTCCTTTACCTTCACCTTCTTGTCGTACCATCTGGCTACTCTTTTCTTATTTTCTTCAATGCTAACTAAAGCCCTTAACCGATGACCCACCACGTCTTCCAACTCATCCTTCATAAGAGTGTCATAATCATCGGCTGTCAGCTGATTTTGAGAACGTATTCGCCTAGAGCCAGTTTTAATTTCCCAAGGCAATATTGCGTCGTGTCCATATACTAACTGATAAGGCGTCACTTTGGTTGCACCATGATATGACATCCGATATGACCACAAGGCTTCATTTAATACTGTATGCCACCTCTTAGAATTTTCTTTAATTTTGCGCTTAATGAGTTTGATGATCCCTTTGTTAGAAGCCTCAGCCTGACCATTAGCTTGAGCATAATATAGAGAAGAATTTAAAACTTTAATTCCCATACCTACAGCAAACTCATCAAATTCCCCTGATGTAAACATAGTGCCCTGATCGGTAGTGATAGTCTGAGGAATACCAAATCGGTAAACAATATGCTCTTTCACAAAATCGATCATATTAGCCGATGTCACCTTTTTTAAAGGAATTGCCTCAACCCATTTTGTGAAATAATCGGTAGCAACCAGAATAAATTTATGTCCTTTGCTTGATGGCGGATAAATCTGACCAATGAGATCGATAGCCCATCCCCGGAACGGCCAAGGTTTGATTATAGGGTTCATAGCCGATGCAGGCGCTCTTTGAATATTATCAAACTTTTGACACCCCTGACATCCTTTAAAATATTTAAAATAATCTTCAAGAATAGTCGGCCAATAGTATCCATTCCTTCTGATCATCCACTTCATCTTGAAAGCCGATTGATGCGCCCCACACACTCCTTCATGAATTTCACCCATCAAGCTTTTCGATTCATCACTGCTAACACATCTAAGTAAAACTCCATCTATAGTTCGATAATATAATTCATCATCGAGGAGCACATACTTGGTAGCTTGGAACCTTATACGTCTTTCAACCTTTTTATATGGATCCTTTAAATAATCGACAATCTCCTTCCTCCAGTCATCGGTATCAACTGCCGATGTTAGCACTTCCTGAATAGGCTGATACCCTGAAGCATGCTGAGCTAGTCGATTAGCCTCCTCATTATGCAGTCGAGAAATATGTTCAAGACGAAAATCTCTAAATCCTTTCAACAATTGCGAACACCTTTCATAATACGAAATCAAAACTTCACTTCGGCATTCATAAATCCCAGCCAATTGATTTATAACTAGCATAGAATCACCAAAGATTTCAACAGCATCGGCACGTATCTCCTTCAGCAATTCTAACCCTTTTATCAAGGCTTGGTATTCAGCCTGATTGTTTATCGATGTAGCAACAATCGGTAATGAAAACTCATACTTTCTTCCTTGAGGTGAAATCAACACAATGTCGATACCTGCTCCTTCACCACATGTGGACCCATCGAAGAAAAGTGTCCAAGGAGCAACCTCCAGAGAGTCCACTGTATTACAATGCTGAGTAATAAAATTAGCCATAACTTGCCCCTTAACTGCCTTAGTTGATTCGTAACATAGTTCAAATTCTGATAATGCTAAAATCCACTTGCCGATTCTACCACTTAATATCGGCATCGACAGCATATACTTGACTACATCGTCTTTGCATATGACCGTACATTCGGCAGATAACAAATAATATCTTAATTTGACACAAGAAAAGTATAAACACAGACATAATTTTTCGATGGCCGAATATCTTGTCTCAGCATCCACTAATCTTTTGCTCAAATAATAAATAACACGTTCTTTCCCTTCAAATTCTTGAATAAGAGCTGAACCGATAACGGTATCATTAGTTGACAAATACAACCTGAAAGGTTTCCCGTGTTGAGGTGGAACTAGCACTGGAGGATTTGTTAAATATTTCTTAATTTCATCTAGAGCTAACTGCTGCTCAGCTCCCCATACAAATTCCTGATCGGCTTTCAATTTAAGTAATGGACTGAAAGCCTTGATCTTACCCGACAGATTAGATATGAATCTTCTGATGAAATTAATCTTACCAATCAAAGATTGCAATTCAATTTTATTGGCAGGAGCAACCACCTTGTTAATTGCATCAATAGACTTCCTACTGATTTCGATGCCCCGCTGATGCACCATAAAACCCAAGAACTGACCTGCCGATACACCAAACGCACATTTATTAGGATTCATCTTCAATCCATGCTTCCTTGTGCACTCCAGTATCTTTCGTAGATCGGCTAGATGTTTTGTGATATCTCCAGACTTAATCACTACATCATCAATGTAGATCTCCACTAATGTGCCGATGTATTCATGAAAAATAAAGTTCATAGCTCTTTGATAAGTAGCACCGGCATTTTTCAAACCAAACATCATGACTATCCACTCAAACAACCCTACATGACCTAGACATCTGAAAGCAGTCTTGGGAATATCTTCTTCAGCCATGAATATTTGATTGTAACCTGCATTACCATCCATGAAGCTGATAATTTGATGTCCGGCTGCAGCATCAATCAACAAATCAGCAATCAGCATTGGATAGCCATCCATCGGTGTAGCTTTGTTAAGATTCCTGAAATCAATACAAACACGAAGTTTTCCATTTTTCTTATAAACAAGAACCACATTAGAGATCCACTCTGCATATCGACACTGCCGAATAAACTTCGCCTCAATTAATTTAGTTATTTCGGCCTTAATGTCAGGAAGTATATTAGGGTTGCATTGGCGCGCTGGCTGCTGATGTGGCCGAAATCCAGATTTGATAGGTAACCGATGTTCAACTATCGACCGGTCTAATCCAGGCATCTCAGTATAATCCCAAGCAAAACAATCTTTATACTCTTTTAACAAATCAGTCATTTGCTACTTACACTTGGAATCTAACTTAGCACTAATAAAAGTAGGTCTTGGCCTATCGCCATCACCAATATCTACTTCTACTAAATCATCTGCCAATGTGAACCCTTGACCTAATTTTCCATCATCGGCAAACCTATCCATTAAAACTCTTCTTTAGAATCGACTGCTTGGATCAGTGAAATTTCATAATCAGCCACTCTAAGGAATTCTTTTTCCCAAACTTCTCCTGATATGCATTTAGTTCGCTCATAAGTATCTAATTCTGCCGATGCGATGATATAAGAAGAATCACCAGGGACAAACTCAATCTTATCCCCAATCTACTGTACAAGGCATTGATGCATTGTAGAAGGAACACAACAATTAGCATGAATCCAATCCCTCCCTAGAAGCAGATTATATGCACCCTTGCCATTAATAACGAAGAACGTCGTCGGCAAGGTTTTGCTGCCGATAGTTAATTCGACGCATACCGCCCCTTTAGCCGGTGACACATTGCCTTCAAAATCCTTCAGCATCATATCGGTTTTGGCCAAGTCTTGATCTCCCTTACCAAGTTTCCAATACATCACATAAGGCATAATATTAATTGCAGCCCCTCCATCGATAAGTATCTTAGATACAGGCTACCCATCAACTCTGCCTTTCACAAACAAAGCCTTAAGATGTTGTCTCTCATCATCAGTAGGTTTCTCAAAAATAGCCATCATTGGATCTAGTGTCAACTGAGCTACTTGATCAGAAAGAACAACTTCGTCCTCATTATCAGATAGTGCCAAAAACTCCATCGGCAACATGAATACCATATTAACATCTGCTGATGGACCCTTATTTTTGTGTTTTACCTGCCACTGCTGATGACCGGACCTCTCATTGGAGGAATTTTCCTCTTGGTATAAATCCTCCTGACGCTCACATTGCATCCTTCTTCTCTGTGTCTTTGTCAGACCCTCCGGGCACCATCGAGGAAACTTGGTCTTCCAAACCGGCTAATAACAGGTCCCAGTTGATTCTACATGGCGTATATTAGGGTCCCTGTAGAATATTTCTTCATCGGGAACTCTTGCGTTCGCCATTTCCTCAACCTCCTCTTGATTCCTTAGAAAATATCCAGCGCGTTTACCAAGCCTTTCATGTACACTAAGTCTACCCCCAGCCGATCATGCACTGACGCTCTGCCTCTGATCGGCTCATTAATAAATAAACCCTAATTGCCAGGTTGAAACCTCCTTTCTGATCGATTGACCCTATAATAACCATTGCACTCAGGGCAATTTTCAACAGTTGGCAATTTAATACCTTCTTCCCAACAATGGATGAAAAACGGGCACCTCTAATGATTTTTATGCCGATACCATTCTTTCCGACGTCTCTCTTCTTGCTGTTGTCGATATCGGTCCTTACGCTGACACCAATCCTCCTGCTGCCTTCGATGGGTAATCACAATGCCAGGTCGAGGAGGGTTTTTGGAACTACTGCTTTCTCCTAGCAAACCCTTACTTTTCGCATCATTGGTGGTTATCCGATGTTGGGGATCTACTGATGCATTCTTCTCAGTAGCTTCTGACATCAATACCTTGGTCTTCCCTTTGGCCTCCAACATATTTGCTAGAAAAGGGTGTTGATCAATTTTTATCGGCTTCTGGGCCTTGGAAGTACCAAACTTAATTCTCCCAGATTCAATAGCCGATTGTAACTGTTGCCTGAACACCATGCACTCATTTGTACTGTGTGAAGTTGCATTGTGCCATTTGCAGTACAAGATCTTCTTCAACTCTTCTGCCGATGGGATCACATGATTAGGTGACAGCTTAATTTAGCCCTCTTGAAGCAGAAGATCAAATATTTTGTCAGCCTTGGTGATATCAAAGGTAAACTTTTCTAGCTCTTTCTGACCAAAGGGACAAGATATCGGCTTTTTATTCTTAACCCACTCAGCTAAGCCGATAACTGGTTCTTCATCAGAATCAGAATCTCCTACTTCTTCAATAAATGATACTTTTTTACTCCAATTCTTTTTAGGTTCAAAGACCCTAGTATCTTGATCAGAGATCCTTTGCACAAGATGACTGAGGCTTTCGAACTCCTGAGAAGCATATCTGTCTTTAAGATGTGGCAATAATCCTTGGAAAGCTAGATCGGCAAGCTGCCGATCATCCAGCACCAGGCTGTAGCACTTATTTTTTACATCTCGTAGCCTTTGCACAAAGCTTTCTACCGATTCATCATTACGCTGTCTCAATTTTACTAAATTAGTAAGCTTCTTTTCATGGATTCCAGCAAAGAAATACTTATGAAATTGTTTTTCTAGATCAGCCCAGGTAATAATAGAATTTGGTGGTAATGAAATGAACCATGTAAATGCTGATCCAGACAAAGATGATGAAAATAATCGAACTCTCAATTCATCTCTGCTAGCTGCCTCTCCACATTGAATAATGAAGCGATTGACGTGTTCCATTGTTGATGTATCATCTTGCCCAGAGAATTTAGTGAAATCTGGTACCTTGTACCAATTTGGGAGAGGAATTAAATCATATGCAGGAGGGTAAGGAGTCCGATAAGAATAAGTATTGACCTTGGGCTTTATCCCAAACTGATCCTTCATAATTTCTGCTATCTTATCGGCCCAAAAAGCACTAGCCTCCTGCTGACGAACTGGCTGAATTTCTACAGGAGGTACCTGCTGATATCCTTCCACATATCTTTGTGGCCCACGATCTCCAGCAATCGGCATATTTGCCGTTACTTGTGGTCCATTAACCTGTTGGAAAGGATTCATCGGCTGAGCTGCCGATGCTTGATTCTAGAAACCAGCTTGCATATGACCTTGTTGAATCCCTGCAACCTACTAATTTTGCTGAACTGTATGTTAAACAGGTAACTGTCCTGACCAACCATTATTAGAACTCATCGGTACAAAACTTACCGATGGCTGATAGTTTGCTGACATTGTTGGATAATTATAACCAGCTTGAGGCATGAACTGAACCCCAGTTTGACTCATAGCAGGGGCTTTCTGCTGCATCGGCAGTAAGCTTGCCGATGGACTTGAATTGGGTGTTTGAACCAAAGGCATCTGGAAACCTCCTGGAGTTGGTTGCACAGTAGTTGCTGTGGCATATTGAGGCACTTGAGCCATTGACGAAACAGCTGAAGGTATAGGAGCTTTTCCTACTGCATCAAACACTTGAGGTAACCCAAGATTGAAAGCAGATGACTCCGGAGGCATACCATATCCCCACCAATTAGCAAGAATCTGGCTATTCTGAGACACAGGGCCTGACATAGCTGATGCCGATAGATCTGTATTAAGCTGAACTCGTCCTCCTGGTAGTACCGGATCTGATCGTATCGGTGTAGATTGAATATTAGGTAAGCCTACCGATACTGGAGGGGAAGTAACTTCTGTACCCACAACAGCCGAGGGAGCCGATGGAGTATTGACAGATGCCGACTCTGGTTGGTGATAGGTAGGCCCAACGTAATGTGGTGCCGCTTGTCCTTCTTTGAGAGTTCGAACCATAGCATTATGAACAGTATTAGACAACACATTGGAATGATTAATCAAAGCATAATTTACTGCAGAATTAACCATGTCTTGAAGTTTACCAGGATTGGAGTCAAAGGTAACCTGCCAAGGCAACGACAAATCTTGCTTCTGGATGACTTGTCCACTCTTGTTCAGGCTAAATGATTTCAGACAAAGCTGCCTGTATTCTTCTACAGCCTTTTCCATAGCCTACCTCTGCTCTTCCTTAAGATCTTCTTCTGATACCACGATAATGTTCTCTGAATTGATCTCAGAATTGAACATTTTGATCGGATTGATTGGTCCCACCGGGCGTGCCAAAAGATGTGTTGATGCAAAAGTGGATCTGCAAACACAAAGGGCTAATACCCGAATCGATATCCAAAGCATGCCAGTCGATTTGACCTGTTAATCGACAAGGATGAAGATACAAGCACTTTGGTCCTGACAACAGCGATACGCCCAGAAGTCACAGCCAAGAGGTACTCATGCAGAACTCGAGAATCGCTGAAGGTCGCACTACTGTGCAACTCGCCGAATCAATGAGAACTCGTAAAAAGGAAAAATATGCAAATTGACGAAGTCGCCAAAAAGTAAGTAGATGCAAATAGGAGTAAAAATTGGTTTTGATATTGATTGATATATATATTACATTGCCCCTCACTCTATATTTATACCCTGATCTAAAGAGACATAACCAAACACAACTAGGACACCAAGCCCATATCTAGGGAAACATGTGACTCTTACATGAATCATACTCTAACAAATATAGAAAAGGAAATCAACTCCTATCTATTTCCCTGTCCGCCTCAATTATGATGGAAATCTCACCATCCTCCCTTCCATCAGCATACTTCCTGTTTCATCGGCAGTAGTCTTCAAGCCTTCCTTCATCGACATCGACAATAACATCTCCAACCTTATCGACAATGCCCGAGTATAAATCAACCTTTCCATCGGTCACCACCATTCATCGGCAACCATCTTTACAAGCTGATTTTCATCAGCTGTCAGCGTACACAGTAACTTTCCTCTACCGATTAGCCCACTCTGATCATTTTGACACGTGCAAAAAACGGTGTCAATAGCTTTAAAAAGCATGCATGGCACTGATTTCGCCCTTTTGGCCTTTGGGTCACGGTCACCATGCGTCTCTGCACGCTTGGGCCATGCCTGGCTGAGCGCTGGCCGCGCCGAGCCCACAACCGCCCTGCACGTTGTCCCACCACCATGGCTACTGCTATCTCCTCTAGGAGGTTTGCGTGTGCGCCTGCCCACGCTATCCCACTGTCCCCTCCACGTTGCGCGCGGTGAAGCTGTGCTGCCTGGGGTCAGCGCGCGCGTCGCATCCGTGCCCTGCTCGGCTACGCTGTTGGCTGGTCGGCTGGCCGCTCAAGCCACGCAACTCGGTCATCTATGGGCGCATGTCGTGGTCTAGCCCTGCACGCGAGTCGCTCCTACTGTGCTAATCACGTTGTCCCATCCTGTTGCGGACGTGACCGGAGCACGGACTTAGCATTTTCATTTCCCCTCCTCTGCTTGCCATGGCCGACGGGGACGCCACCGTAGGCTGGCTACTCAGGACCACCAGTGCCAAATTCACAGCGGCTCCGACTTTGTCTTGATGTAGGTCGACTGGCCGACCCCTCCATCCCCTCAACCAACCACCACCGTACCCCAATTTGGAGGTTTTCGCCCCACCGCGCCATTAAGGCCGAGCTCGGCCGCGATCACCGCAATAGCTCAAGTGTTCACCTCGATTCAAATTTGTTGCACCGCTAGCCTCGCCTCTACCTCCGCTCCACCCTGCGTACCTCACTTGAACCTCTACCACCTCCTACCTTCCGCTGACATGGCCATGCTGTCGTGGTGCGCCGCCGCGCCATCTAGGCGCACATGGTCAGCATCATTCGGGGAGTCTCCGACCAAGCCATCACCCCAGCCAGGTTCGTGGTGAGTCACTGGAGCTCACCCGCCACCCCTACCACTCCTTTAATGCCTCGGCTCACTGGAACACCACCGCCACCATTGCAGATTGCCGTCATCGTGGGGGAGCCATTCCAGTGCACCTCCAACTTCCCAACCGCCACCCATCCGTGCGTGAGGACCCACAGGTGAGAGTCGACTCCCTAGATAAGTAGTAGGGTGTCCTAGTTGGCCGGCGTAGTCACCTGGTGCCACTGGCTGCCGCACCGGTGGGCGAAGAGGCATCGGGGACCTCCCCGTTGCGAGGGCGAAGGTTTAGAAGGGTGTTCTTACGAAGCCACGGTCTGTAGGAATAGTACATAGGACTGCGGGTTGATTCTGTAGTACGCGGGGGCGTTTTTGCTTAAACATCGGGGCACGCGCAGACATCCCTGCCTGCGCCGTTTCCACGTGTGGGCCGCGCCGTGGGTGGGCCGCCTGCTGCTGGGCCGTCGCGCCCGCCTGGGCCGTCATGCGCCGTTCGCCTGGGCTGTGGTTGACTACGCGTGCCGTCCGCCTACGCTGGGCTGGCCTGCCGTGTGCGCCTATGGGCCGCCCGATGTTGTGTGCCTGGGCCACGGATTTTTTGCCTTGGGCCACTGGGCTGAATAGTTGGCCGTTGGCCATTTAGTGTTATGAAGCATGTGTTAATTAGTTTCGGTAACAAACTGTAAAATCGATTTAAAATTATGTAGGTGTTCAAAAATGATGAAACTAGTTCCGTTGAGTTTTTAAAATCACGGTCTATCTGATAGGGTATTTTGTGCGCCTAGGTTTCGTATGTTTTTAGGGTTGCCCTAATTATTTTAAAAATGCTTAATAGGGTTAAAGGAGAACTTGTAGGAATTTCCGTGGGAAATTGTTAATAGTGTTGACTCTAAAAATTTGACAGTAAACTACTAATATTATAATCTACCCACTATAAATTTTGTAGCTCAATAATAATTAGTTTGCTAGGTAGCTAATGATGCTCTGTTTCGAATAACAATTAAATCGATAGATAGGAATAAAGAAACACCGTTGGTTTATATAACTAAAATAATCGTTGGGAAATAACGTCTTATCCGACAACATGTATATGAACCTAAGTATGGCCATCGTGAAAACTAGCTCGTTAGTTTGAGAGGCGTAAATCGTATTTTTACAAGTCACCGTTGCAATCGATTAATTATGTCTTTGCATTGCATCGCATTGCATATCATATAGGTACAATGATGGATTAACGGATCGATCGAAGGATGATTGGGAATCCACGGATGGTGTACTGGTATCCCCTCTAGGAGATGATGCAATGGGCTTGTTATCCAGCTGATGGTGGATGATCTGAAGATGCAGATACTAATTTTAATATATATCTTACCCAGGCAAGCCCCGGTGCATAACCCCTACTTTCTGCAGTTTAAATTATATTTGTGCATTAAGTTTCAAGGAGTTGAATGAAACCCACTTCATATATATCTTTATCCTATGAGTCCTACTAGTATGATAGGACCGTGTAGATTGCTATGCTATAGGGCTTCGGTAGAAGTCGAGTGATTGCCTATCACTCGCGAGATATAGGAAATATGTTACTATATGATTATCACTTGGAATATACAAAATGGTGGAAAGGAAAATGGTGATCGGGCAGGGATATGGTTTGGATATTGGTGGGTGTAAGAAGTTATGTCGCCGCGGAGGCGGGTCATAGCTTGGTTACACCGTTTTTCCCTGTCTGGTCGGTTAAGGACCGATCGTTGCATATGACTCTGGGTAGGTCACAGACTTATTATCCCGAGCACATACTTGTGTATGGGCACTTGGAAGACTTGTTGCTCTCTTGTCGCGGATCCGGCTCTTTCTGGACCGACTGTTAGGGTTTGTTTTTGGTGGAGGAGGTCCTTGCACCGCACTGAGTCCAGGACTCAGGGGCGGGGGCTTGGAGTCCCAGTTTGGACAGGGACCTAGACACCTGGGACAGGAGAGTGATGGGTTGGTCCTGCTTATGCCTGGGGTACAAGCGGGGCGTGTGTTTTTGGGGTACCCAGCTGGGGGCATTGATTCGCGAATCGCCGGGATATCTGGTACAGCTTGTCTACGGTTTAGCATCGTAGTAAGAACTGAAGATGAAAGATGGAAGATGGAAAAAGGGAAATCTGATTGCTTACCACCTGCTTGAAAGTAGCACAGGTGCTTACATAGAATGGTTAGTTAATGAACCAATGCGGCTATTAATAAAAATCCAATATAAGGACACATGCTTAGTAATGCTTCCTGCAAAGGCAATAAACCCACAAGCCAGATAGCCTTGCATATCCTTGGAGTCTTTTCTTTTCTCCTATCGGGTAAGTCTTGTTGAGTACAATTAAGTACTCAGGGTTTTATTCCCCCTGTTGCATGTAACAGGTGGAGGCTTTAGTGGACCTTGTGTGTGGATTCCTCCTGGTGGGCTCAGAGAGGATTTCCTTTACACTGTGATCGTAGTTGCTATTTATAACTCTCACCAAATGCTTTTATAAATGAAAGTTCATAATCTATTGTCATAGTGTATATATCAATACCTCATCATGTCATTAATAGATGTTTATTTCCGCTATAACTCTGTTCACATGTTCTATTCCGCTGTTCAATTAAATTGTTTATAACTCTGATAATATGATTTCATTCCGCTGTTATATTAATAAATATTATACTCTGATGTTGTATCAAAAGTGATGTAAGAAATGGTTATGATTGATGTAAGCTTTATTCTCTCATTTGTGATCCTGATGGCAAAAATGTGGACCTTCGGGCTCTCCACTGGGGTGTGTCCAACGGAACCGAGTAATTTAGTGTTCTCCCTCGAGTGCTTAGTGTCTAATGGAAGACAAGCACTCCTGTGAAGCATTAGAATAGGCGGTTCTGCCACACTGACCCAAGCCAGATCCCCGCAAACGGGATGTCGGGCCCTCACTCAGACTAGCCCATTAACAGCTGAAGGGTCGAGATGGCGACTAGAGGGGGGGTGAATAGTCTTTTCTAAAACTTAATCGTGTCGGCTAACTGATACAAGTGTGGAATTAAAACTATCGGTTTAGCCAAGACTATACCCCACTATATATGTTCTCTAGCACCTTCCAAAGATACTAATTATGCAACTAAGGTGCCGGGCTAGCTAGAGCTCACCTAACCAATTCTAGGAGCAAGGTTACACAAACCTATGCCACTAGTTCTTTAAGCAATAAGGGAGCTCCTACACATGCTAGTAAGCAAAAGCACAAAGCTAACAAAGCTCACTAGCAATGCTCAATAACAAGGCAACCAATGCCTAATTAGAGAGCGCAAATACTTAGCTACACAAACTAAGCAATGTGACTAACAAGGTTATAGAAACCAAATTAGCCACGCATAGGAGCTACTTCTATGCTACACAAGCAAGAAGGTAATTAGCAAGCTACACAAGCTATCTAATTACAAGAGCAACTACATAAGCTTAATATATATAAAAGTAATTGCAAGCTTGTGTAATGGGGATGCAAACCAATGGGAAGAACAAGGTTGACACGATGATTTTTCTCCCGAGGTTTGCGTGTTTGCCAACACGCTAGTCCCCGTTGTGTCGACCGCTCACTTGGTGGTTCGGTGGCTAATTAGCATCACCCGCTAAGCCCGCACGTCGGGCACCACAAGAACCTACCCCGAAAGTGAAGGTAGCTCAATGACACGCTTTACTAGAGTTGCTCTTCGCGGCTCCCGCGGGGCGAGCACAATGCCCTTCACAAGCACTTCTCCGGAGCGCCGCACAAGCTTCTTGCGTGCTTCGACGGAGACCACCACCAAGCCGTCTAGGAGATGGCAACCTTCAAGAGTAACAAGCACCATCGGCTTGCAACTCGATCACCTAGTGCCACTCGATGCAACCTCACAATGCAATCGCACTAGAATCGCTCACTCACACAATCGAATGATCACTATCAAGTATATGTGTGATGGAGGGCTCCCAAGCACTCACAAGCATGGACACTAAGTCCCTTGAGGTGCTCTACACCAGCCATGGCCGAAGGCCACTTCTATTTATAGCCCCAAGGGCTAAACTAGCCGTTACCCCTTCACTGGGCAAAGATCGGGCCGACCGGACGCTCCGGTCGTGTTGACCGAACGCAGGACCTCAGCGTTCAGTCACTCGCAAACAACCACGTGTCCCGATTCCAATGGTCACTTGACCTGACCAGACACAACAGCTTCAACTGACCAGACGCTGGACCCTCAGCGTCCAGTCATTTCCAGTAAGCTCCCGAGCATGACCGGACACGTCTGGTCGAACGTGATCGGACGCAGCACCAGCGTCTGGTCACTCTCCAGCTACTGCTACACTCCATGTCAGCGTGACCGGACGTAGGCAGTCACGTCTGGTACTTTTGGATCCAGCGTCCGGTCACTTGACCGACACTGGCATCTCCTCCATTCTCTTCACCCTTGCTCAAGTGTGCTAACCACAAGAATTTGCATCCGGTGCAATAGAAAATAGGCATTCCATTTTCCCAAAAGCGCCGAGGTGTATGTGTGTTAGCACCTCCTTTGTAGATGTGCCAACACCACCAAGTGTACACCACCATGTGTATGTGTGTTAGCATTTTCACAATCATTTCCCAAAGGATGTTAGCCACTCAACTTACCACGCCACTCGATCCTAGCGATGATGCAAAGTTAGATCACCCGAGTGGCACTAGATAACTGATATGCAAACAAGTTTGCCCCTCTTGATACTATGGCCATCTATCCTAAACCCGGTCATAAACTTCTCTACACACCTATGATCGGTGAAATGAAATGCCCTAGGTTATACCTTTGCCTTGCGCATTCCATTCCTTCTCCTTCAATGTCGATGCAACACATGCACCAACATGATCAACAATGATATGATCCACTTCATATCATCATGTGATCATATTGGTTCATCAATCTTGACTTCACTTGCTCTTCACCATTGCCATCGTCCATCGGCGCCAAGTCTTGCTCAAGCTTCACCGCCACATGGTCCATCACTCCAAAGCCTTTGACTTGCCCTTCACGCTTGCAACTGGTCCATCAAGCCAAGTCTTGTTTTGATCTTCTCCACCTTGATCACATGACTCAATGTCATATCTCATGTGCAATCAGCTCCTTCATCATCACATGTGTGAGCTTTGCAACATCTCCAAGCCATTTTCACCTCCATGGCATATGTTGCTCACACACATGTACCTGTGGACTAATCACCTGTGTATCTCATATAAACACAATTAGTCCACCTAGGTTGTCACTCAATTACCAAAACCAAACAAGGACCCTTCAACAGCCCACCGAGCACCATGATTCATCCATAGAGGAAAATCATGACATGGCTTGGCCCCTCCATTTTTATTGGAAAAAAAGCTTGAGGGAAGACAATCGCGAAGACGAGCCAATCCTCGACCGGACCCCTGCTATGGGTGGGGGGCTCGAGGAAAGTTGGACTCCCATAAAGGCTGAGTGCACGGTCGCAAAACGATAGACCCCCATAGGGGTCGAAATCAGGAAAGACCTTTTCTGATCCACCAAAATCTCATGGCTAAACCCTCGAGGGGTTTGATCTCGACTAAAGGGAATCACTGTCCCTAGGTCACGCCATGGGCAACAAAAGAAGGCCATGGCCCTCAGAGTTCTACCGCTCAGAAAAGCCTCCGAAGGAGTATTCTACTACTCTGCAGGCTCGGAGGCTACTGTCGGGGACTAATACTAGGGTACTCGAAGAGGAGGGGCTAATGGTCATCAACATTAGTTCATCCGAGCAGTCAAGAGCACGACTAAGGCTCCAATCGGCCCCTAGGTGCACGGGCTTTGCCTCGACCGACCTCTGGGGAGCCCTTGGGGGTGGGCTTCGCCTTGCCTGACACTGAGGCCATGGGCTCCACCTTGCCCGACCCTAAGGTCACGGGCTCTACCTTGCCCAACCTCTAGGGGCGTTCTCCGCATCGCTCGACACCAAGGCCGTGGGCTCTGCCTTGCCCGACCCTAAGGCCGTGGGCTCTGCCTCGCTCGACCTCTAGGGGTGGGCTCTGCCTTACCTGACACCGAGGTCATGGGTTCCACCTCGACTGACTCCGAGGCCATGGGTTCCACCTCGCCTGACCCCAAGGTTGCGGGCTCTGCCTTGCTCGACCTCTAGGGGCGAGCTTCGCCTCACCCGACACCGAGGCCATGGGCTCCACCTCGCCCAACCCCAAGGCCGGGCTCCACCTTGCCTGACACTAATGCCATGGATTTTGTGTTGCCCGACCCTAAGGTTGTGGGCGCCACCTTGCCCGACCTCTGGGGGTGGGCTCTGCCTCGCCCAACACCGAGACCGTGGGCTCCATCTCGCTCGACCTCTGGGGGTGGGCTCCGCCTCGCCCGACACCAAGGCTGTGGGCCCTCCCTCGCCTGACCCTAAGGCTGTAGGCCCCTCCTCGCCAGACCCCAAGGTTGTGGACTCTGCCTTGCCTGACCCCTCGGGTATGGGCTCCGTCTCACCCGATGGGGTCCCATAACGCCGCCAACCACTCTAGATCCAGGCGTATAGGCCTGGGTCAAAACTCTAACACTAGGGAAGAGACCGGCACGCCTAGATGTATCTCGCGGCCATGATGGACCATATCCGAGGATTCACATTAGAAACAGCATCGGGCGTACTGGTGTTGTTCTGCCTAACCCTCATACAAATATTGATAGGAGCGTCAGTTCACCGCAACATCCTTCAGGATAGAGTGGAGCGCCATGGCTAGCAGACGAAGCCTGCGCATGGCGCTAGTGATGGACAGGGCTATGATGTGGAGCCATCCCTATTGACATTTACAGGGTCGATGGGACCCGCATGAAGGATAAGAAGGACCTAGCAATCCTAAAGGACTTCCTCTCCCTCTCATTCTTTTCCTTTCCTCTACTGTAACCCATACTTTCCCTTAGCCTATAAAAGGGAAAGCAGGGCACCCCATGAAGGGGATCGATTCAGGCCAGGCCTGATCGAACCATCATGAACCCATCGAACCTCGAACCGATCAGAACACAACACAAGCACACGGCTGAGCATCAACCAAGCTCTCGGCACTCGTTCATTCCATCTATCAGAGACTTGGGATTTGTCCCTCTCTCACCCATTTGTAACCCCTACTGCAAACTTTCAGTGCTAGTAACATGAGTAGAAGCAATGAACTAGATGTAGGAATATTCTGCCTAAACCAGTATAAACCTTGTATCCTCTAAGCACACCATCCGAGCTAGACACATAATACTAGAAATTTACTCGTTGATGGTAACTCAAAACACCGACAGCAAGCACCGACGAGCCCCTTTTCCCCAACATGCATAGGAACGCTCATCAGAGGTGCTCCAACTGCTACATGGAGACTTGTGTGGTCCAATCTCGCCGGTAACTCCCAGTGGCAATCGGTATTTTCTCCTGCTCGTTGATGATTTTTCCCGGTACATGTGGATCTCATTGCTGCCTTCCAAGGATGCCACCGTGATGGCAATCAAGCGCATCCAGGCGGCAGCAGAGTGCAAGTCGGGCAAGAAGATGCTGGCCCTCCGCACAGATCATGGAGGAGAGTTCGCTGCGGTGGACTTCATCGAGTACTGCGCCCAACTCGGTGTTCGATGCGAGCTCACGGTGTCGTACACGCCCCAGCAAAACGACATCGTGGAGCGGCACAACCAAACCATCGTGGGCACGGTGCGGAGTATGCTGAAGGCAAAAGCTCATCTAGGCATGTTCTAGGGAGAAGCTATGACGACGGCCGTGTACCTGCTAAACCGATCGTCATTAAAGAGCATCGGAGGAAAGACGTCGTACGAGCTGTGGACCAGGAGCGCACCGGGGGTACATCACCTCCGCACGTTTGAGTGCGTCGCCCACGTCAAAGTGACCACGCCAAACCTAAAGAAGCTAGATGACCGCAACCGCCGCATGATCTTCGTCGGGTACGAGCCAGGCTCCAAGACGTATCGCGTCTATGATCCCACAACTCGACACATACACATCAGTCACGATGTCATCTTTGACGAGGCTGAATAGTGGACATGGTCCGCTAAGCATGACGGCGAGCCCACAGACTTTGTCGTCGAGCAGCCTACACAAGTGGAGCCCGTGGTGATCAGCACCACCAGTACGACGACGACGCGTACACTGGCATCGCCTTTTGCATCGAGCTCGTCCTCACTAGCGTCGTCAACATCCTCACCGCCACCGGTCATGACATGGTCCATGGGTAGCTCACCTGCAGCCGGCTCTGCGTCCATGACATCGAGCCCACAGCCGCACCAAGGCATCGAGTTCGCCTCACCACCAAGTGTTGGATTCAGCGAGCAGCTGGACAACGACCACGATGACGATGCGCCTCTCTAGTTCTGCCACATCGACAACGTGCTTGGGCATGCTACGCCGCTTGGGCTTGCTGAACGGGACCTAGAGGAGCAACTGCTATTGACGAGCAACGCTGAGCCAACCTCGTTCAAGGAGGCACTACACCACGAGTGTTGGCGCCACACGATGCTAGACGAGATGACGTCCATCGAGGCAAGCGGCACTTGGGAGCTAGTCGAGCCGCCGCCACGCATGAGGCCGACCGGCCTCAAGTGGGTCTATAAGACCAAGGATGTAGCTGAGGTCATCACCAAGCACAAAGCCCAGCTCGTCGTAGAGGGATCCATGAAGCAACAAGGGATCGACTTCGACAAGGTCTTCGCTCCGGTGGCACGACTCAAATCTGTGAGGTTGCTACTCGCCCACACTGCCTTCGAAGGCTGGGCAATGCACCACATGGATGTCAAGTCCATGTTCCTAAACGACGTTCTCCAGGAGCAAGTCTCTGTTGAGCAGCCCCCTGGTTTCGTTCTCCGAGGGCATGAGCACAAGGTGCTCCACCTCGTCAAGGCGCTATATGGTCTACGTCAAGCCCCATGCGCTTGGTACTCCAAGCTCAATGAGTCGCTGCTCAAACTCAACTTCAAGAGGAGCGCCTCCGAACACGCTGTCTACCTATGAGGCAAAGGTGATCGACGCCTTGTCGTGGGTATGTACGTCGATGATCTAGTGGTCATGGGCGCCAACAACATTGACCTCGACATGTTCAAGGCGGAGATGCAGGCGACGTTCAAGATGAGCAACCTGGGGCTGCTCCACTACTACCTCGGTCTGGAGGTATCACAGACTGAGGCCGGGATCACCGTCAGCCAGAGCGCCTATGCGGCCAAGATTTTGGAGAACGCAGGCCTAACCGGATGCAATCCGAGCCACACCGCTATGGAGGCTCGACTGAAACTTAGTAAGTTGAGTACTACTCCTGCTGTTGATCCAACATCTTATCGCAGCATCGTGGGGTCCCTGCGCTATCTGGTGAATTCGAGACCGGATTTGGCGTACTCGGTGGGCTACATCAGCAGGTCAAGAAACCCACCACCGAGCACTTTGCAGCCATGAAGAGAGTGCTGAGGTATGTTGCTGGTACCTTGCACTTCGGTTGCCACTACAAAAGGAAGAAGGAGGCCCAGCTCACTGGCTACAGCGACAGCGATCTAGCTGGCGACATTGATACACGTAAAAGCACCACCGGTGTCCTCTTCTTCCTGGGCAGCAATGTCATCACCTGGCAATCACAGAAACAGAGGGTTGTGGCACTGTCCTCCTGTGAAGCGGAGTACATTGCTGCAGCTACTGCAGCCTGCCAGAGAGTATGGTTGGCGCGTCTTCTTGCAGAGCTCAAAGGGGAGAAGACCGGCGCCATCAACTTGAAAATCGACAACCAGTCCGCCATCACGCTCAGCAAGAACCCCGTCTTCCACGACCACAGTAAGCACATTGATATTCGCTATCATTACATTCGCGAGTGTTGAGGAGAACAGGGTGCAACTGTAGTCCATTGGGACATTGGAGCAGCTGGCGGATATACTGACCAAAGCCCTGGGGCGTGAGCGGTTACGTGACTTGCCTTCTAGGATGAGAGCCATTGATGTACAGGGCATACACAAGAATTAGGAGGAGATTTTGTTAGTAATTTTATGTGCGCCGGTTAGCTAGGATTGCATGGCATCTGTCTGTTTTAGCCAGTTGCATGCGCGTGAGCCCCAGGCTGTTGCGGTCGCGCACGTAGGAGGTCGTGGCATGAGAATCGCTCAGCCACGCACCTGGGCATGCAGTCGTGGCCGGCGAACACGGTGCGTGGGGATAGACACGCATACTTCTCGCGTCGTGCGCGCTGTTGCGAGCATAGCTCCGTTCTTTATTCCAATAAAAGACAAATAGAACTAAAAAAACGCTGCGCTTTTAGGCCGCATCAAAACCAAGCGTTCGCGTGCGTTGTGTTTGTTCTCGAGTCTTGTCTTCTCCGTCTCCGGCATTGTGTCCTCGCCGTCGGCGTTCACCGCCGATCTGAGACTAACACCGGTCTCCCCCGGCGGCTGGGGCCAGCGGGGCCGGGGCCAGCTCGCCACCGCACAAGCGCGTCATGGAGAACGTCGTGATCTTGCGCAGGGGCCAGGTCCTGATGGATATGGCCACGGCGCCGCTGACGGCGACAGCCTCGGCCGCGGCGCCGAGCGTCGCGAAGGCGGTGGCGGAGAAGGCCGAGACTGCGCTGGCGGGGAAGGATGCGGGTGTGGCGGCCGCGAAGCATAGCAACGCGGTGGCCACGGACAACATGGGGATGGAGACGGAGGAAGAATCCGTGGTGGCCACGAACCAGAGCGGCGCGGAGACGACGACGGAGGAGAACGAACCTGAGGCGGGCGCGGGCCAGAGCGGCGTGCAGGCGGAGACCGCCGTGCCGGTACCGGCCGTGGACCAGCGTGGTCCCGACACGCGTGAGAAGGAGGCCGAGGCTGCTGAGCACCGCGGTGCCGACGCCATGAAGTCAGAACCCGCGCCGGCCGCGCACCAAACCCTCCCGCTGGCGAAGGAGGAGGCGGCCGAGCAGGCGTACTCGGGTGCGTCGTTCGCCGCGGTCGCCCCTGATCCCCGCGCGCTGCCCATCCTGGTGCTCTTGCTGAAGCCCCGCGGTAGGGCTGCTCGGATCCGTGTCCATGCGCTTGACAACGACCGCGCGCCGGCGCCCACGGCTGCGGCGGCATGAGGTTCGTGGAGGCCAAGCCGGTAGATGAGTCGTAGTAGTAGTCACAGGCTCACAGTACGACCAGACTCCCAAGCATGCGTCGTACAGGGTACAGCGGAGTTCACACTCACAGCGGACTACTGAACCTGGAGGCTGTAGTGTATCTGTGGTTCCCGTAGTTCATCACACTCACGGGCTCCATTCCTTTTGTTTTGTCATCATCAAAATTGTACGTAGTATGATTGTTATTGTTTATGTGGCATCGCTTTGAAGTTTGTAGATCTGAACATATTTAGGATCAAGCTCCAGATTTGAACATCTTTAGGATCATCCTGAAATGGAGTATTGGAGTCACCATTGTAATCCATGAAATTCCTGCTCTGTTCTGTTTTGCGAATGAATAAGCGTTTATGTTTTTTTCTTTCATTTCGATTTCGAAAATAGAAAATCGCATCAAGGCTGAACAACATTTTACAACGGTTCCAATGCCTGAAGATGCTGTCGCACAATTTTCCCACCGTCAGGACTCATCAGAAAGTCAGGAGTCAGAACAAGCACGCACAACCGAACGTCTCAATCGCATATAACACAGCCTGCTTACATACAGATTACAATAAGAATAAGCATCCGCCTAGATGTCAGTGTGTGTTTAGTTATACTGTAATAATGTCCAGGAAACCAAGCACGCAGCCACGCATGCTTCACTTCAGTCTTTACTTGTGATTGTTACCCTCAGCCGCGCCCCAGCCATCCTCGAGCGGCATGTCCGCCGGCATGACCTTCTTCCAGAACCAGTGCTTCCGCCAGAGCAGCACCATCTCCTCGATGGGCACGCCCTTGGTCTCCGGCAGGAAGACGCAGACGAAGACGGTCATGACGGTGATCCACCCGGCGAAGAAGAGGAAGATGCCGAACTTGAAGGCGCACAGCAGCGACAGGAACGCCTGCGCGATGGCGAAGGTGAAGAGCAGGTTCACGGCCACCGTGATGCTCTGCCCCGCCGACCGCGTCTCCAGCGGGAAGATCTCGCTCGGCACCGTCCACCCCAGCGGGCCCCACGACCACCCGAACGCCAGCACGAACAGGCAGACCACCACCACCACCGCGATCGAGTAGCTCCGCGACAGCTGCTTGTCCGCCCCGAACTTGGCGCCCAGGATCACCGCCACGATCACCTGCGCGCACGCGTCCATGCAATGCATTGCAAGTAGTGTACGTTAGTCCCAAGAAGAGCTCGGTCAGAAACTCAGTCGATCAGTCCATTCCATCGATCACCTGGCAGACGATCATCTGGATCCCGCCACTGATGAGGAGCTTCCGGCGGCCGAGGCGGTCGACGGTGCCGATGGAGATGAGCGTCGAGGAGAAGAGCACGGCGCCGGTGAGCACGGAGGAGTAGAGGGACGCGTTCCCGCCGAAGCCCATGCTCTGGAACAGGACCGGCGCGTAGAAGAGGATGGAGTTGATGCCCGTCAGGATCTGGAACGCCGGCATGCACACGGCCATCACCAGCTGCGGCCGGTTGCGCGGCTCCAGGATGTTCCGGAACGGGTGCTCGATGGTGTTGGCCAGCTCGCTCGCCTCCACCATGTCCGTGAACTCGGCGTCCACGTCGGCGGTGCCCCGGATGCGCTCCAGCACGCGCCGGCCCTCCTCCACGCGCCCGCGCTCGATGAGGCTGTTGGGCGTCTCCGGGAGGAAGAGCCCGGCCAGCGTCATCAGCAGCGCCGGCGCCGCCGCCAGGCCCAGCGACAGCCGCCACCCCCACGGCTTGATGTTCTGCGTGCCGTAGTTGATCAGGTTCGCCGTGAAGATGCCCAGCGTCGTGGCGAGCTGGAACATCATGTTCAGCCCGCCGCGGAGGTGCGCCGGCGCCATCTCCGACAGGTACAGCGGCACGGCCTGGTTGCCGAAACCGATGCCGACGCCGAGCATGATGCGCCCGAGGATGAGCATGGCCAGGTTCACGGCCGCCACGTTGAGGGCCGCGCCGATGAGGAAGCTGACGCCGCCGCAGACGATGCTGGCTTTGCGGCCGTAGTTCCTCGTCACGGGGGACGCGACGAGGGAGGCCACGAGGCCGGCGAGGTAGAGCGAGGAGGTGAACGCCGCGAGCCCCTGGTTGTCGTACTTGCAGTAGTTGTTCTTCCCGCCGGAGTTCTTCCTGTGGAACACCACCGGGAAGAATTTCTCCAGAAACGGGTCCATGGATGTCACGCCTCCTGCAGCATTCCGTCAGTCAGGTCGGCAGAACATACCAGGAGATAATCCATTGTGAAACATTGGCACTTCAATCAGACAGAGTTAAAAAGTCCAAACACAGTACAATTTGTTGTGATCATGGCCTCTGAAATCCTAACAGTAACAGTGGCACGACCAAAAGAGTGTTCACCCGATCAACTCAACTAGCGGCACAACGAGCGCGTGGAATTCTCCTGCAGCATTGTGTTTGATGACCAGTAGACGTGTAAAGCGTTTCTTAAGCATGTAGTATGGCATAGCTACTCCCCCTGGTACAGATACTTGACGCGTTCTCCAAAATTCAGTCAAATATTTGAAACTTTGATCGTTAATAGTTTTCAAATGTTTAGTTTGGAAACACGAAAATCTATTGCATAGATTTGTTTGAAAACTAGGTTCACAATTTCATACTTGTTATATACCATGACTATATTTCAATAAATAATATAATCAAGTTTAAAACTCGAAGATCATAAATAACCAGATGGAAATTGCTAGTAAGTGCTTAAGAATTAATGGATCCAAATAGATCTTGAGTGCCACTGCTACAGCCTACATATACCCTCACAATCATTTTGTGGTCTCGCCGTTATGCATGCTCCATTGATAACTCTTGGGTTCCAATTGCAATCCTTCCAAATCTTCCACGGAACTGCAGTTAAGAGGGTAGAGCGGATACGCTATGGAGCAAATGCGAGCATTTCAGTTACAGTTGACCATAGATCAACGCATTCACACATTTTTAGCCATGAGACACAAAGTCAGCTTTAGTTTAGGATAATGTAGTTGCGATGTTATACAGTAATAGGACTTATACCTGGGCGCGGCAACAAGGACTTCTGCGTGGTATGAGCAGAGAAGGAGTCAAGTACCAGTGCAGCATCTACGCTGATTATGTCATTGTGTTCGCCCATCCGGATATGCACGAAGCTGCTGCAATCAAAGACATCCTCCAAATTTTTGGAGATACATCTGGGCTGCGCACCAACATGGCCAAGTGCTCTATCACGAACGTTTACGGCTCAGAGGAGGTACTCAACGACTTGCAGCAGGTCCTAGGCTGTCAGATCACATCCTTCCCCATCCGTTACTTGGGATTACCGCTGAGTACTTCCAAGGTACCAAAGGCGGAAATTCGAGGAACAGTGGACGCAGTGGCAAGAAGGTTGCCGGCCTGCCACGGGCCTCTGATGGCTAGAAGCGGGAGGCTCATCTGGATCAAATCGGTACTCTCTGCAATCCCAGTTTACTGCATGATTGCTGACGGTTTACCGCCATGGGCAAGAAAAGAGATTGATTCCATCTGTCGAAGATTCCTGTGGGCTGGCAAAGACGGCGCCGTTAGGGGGAAGTGCATGGTAGCTTGGAAGACGTGCACTCGGCCCAAAGAGATTGGAGGGCTGGGCATCACTGACTTACAGTTAGCCGCAACAGCTTTCGAAGCCAAGTGGCTATGGTTACAAAAAACCGATCGGGAGAGAGCTTGGACGGAACTACCATTGAAGATGACAGTTGAAGCTCGTGCATTCTTCCGGGCATCAACCTACTCAATCATCGGCAATGGCAGGGACTCGTTTTGGCTGGACAGCTGGATCAATGGAGTCTCCATCAGAGCCATGGCACCAACACTCTTCAACCTCATCCCTGCTCGTGTCGCAAGGAAGCAGACAGTGGCTGAGGCGCTCACCAACAGAAACTGGGTATGGCAGATTAGAGGAGGCACCTCGGTACCAGTCATCGCCGATTACCTAAACATCTGGAATGCCATCCAAGGAACGACGCTCACCGATGCACCCGATCAGCTCATTTGGAGATGGGCATCAGACGGGAAATTCACAGTACATTCGGCATATCAAGCGCTTCACACCGCCTCTCACCCAGTGCCAGGCTGCGTCAGGATCTGGGAATCTTGGGCGCCACTCAGAGTAAAGATGTTCCTGTGGCTTGCGGTTCGGCGTAGGCACTGGACTGCTGATCCGAGAAGAAGGCATGGGCTGGACACTCACGACACATGCTTCCTTTGCGCCCAAGAACCAGAGACGATCGACCACATTGTGGTGAGCTGCTCCTTCTCAAGACAAGTTTGGTTCGAAGTGCGCACGGCTCTTGGAGAGGGGAATCAGCTCTTGCCGACCGACTCCATCCTTGACTGGTGGGATATCTGTGTCAGCAAACGATTCTACAGGCGTCAGTTAGATAGCAGTAGGATCAGCTGCTTCAGTTAGTCAGTCAAACTGCTAGTGCTTGCGTCCTATTCTCTAGCTGATCCTGCATGTAGGAAGTAGTTAGCATCGCTTGGCTAGCAGTGATCGGCATCATGTATGTGTACCTATACACACTGTCAATGAAAAACTCGAGCATTCTCGTTTTTTACATGGTATCAGACTGATCGTTCCGATCCAACCTCCACCTTCCGCTGCTCCTGGCCATGGACAGTCCTCACGGCTCCACCTCTTCCAATCCCTTCGCCGTGGGCAACGGCCCTGCTCCTCCCCCAGCCTCCACCCTCGTGTTGCTCAACATCCGCAGCCACGTTCCGGTCATCCTCTCCGCTGATGACGGCAACTTCCGGCAGTGGCGTTCTTTCTTCGACCTCGCGATCAAGAAATTCGGCCTCGTCAACCACATCGACGGCACAGTTGATGCCGCCGCCATGATCGACGATCCGGAATGGCTCCAGATTGACTTCTGCATCGTCTCCTGGCTCTACACCACCATGTCCAAGGAGATTTGGAGTGACGTCAACAAGCCGGGCGCCACCGCCTACTCCGCGTGGACGGCGATCACGGGGCAATTCCTCGACAACAGCCTTCAGCGCGCCGTCTATGCTCAGCAAGAGTTCCACAACCTGTTCCAGGGCGACATTAACATCAGCGAGTATTGCGGCCGTCTCAAGCGCCTCGCCGACACTCTCTACGACTGCGGCGCCGCCGTCTCCGATCCGGCGCTCATCATCAACACACTGCGTGGCATGAACAACAGGTTCAGCCAGGCCATTGCTGTTCTCTCCACCATGACTCCGCCGCCCACATTCCTCTACACCAAATCCTATTTGCTGCAGGAGGAACATCGGATGCGGCACTCTCAAAAGATGGAGGCGCAAACGGCGCTCCTTGCAGCCGCCACCACCTCCACAACGACCCGGCCCGTGGTGCAGCCCCCACCTCCGCCGCAGGCACCCAACACCGGTGCCAATGACCGTCGCAAGAAGCGCAAGTCCGCTGATGGTCCAAATCGCCAGAACGCCTCCGGCGGACAGAGCGCAGTAGCCGGCGGCCACCCTGCGCCCCACGCCAGTGCACCGCCGCCACCGTGGGCCTCAGCCTACAACCCTTGGCAAGGCGTTGTTCAGGCGTGGCCGATGAACGCCTGGCGACCTGGTGTCCTCGGTTCGCGGCCAGGCGTCAACCCTCCGCAGGCCATGGCGGCAACCCCGGTGGCGGCGGTGGCGACTGGTTCCTTGACACGGGAGCCACGGCACACATGGCGTCCAATTCCGGTATCCTCAGCTCCGCTCCCTCCCCCTCTGTTCATCATCATATTGTTGTCGGCAATGGCCAATTTCTTCCTGCCCAGTGCACTGACAACGCCTCTATTCCTACCACTTCTTCTCCTTTGCAACTTCGCAATGTTTTAATTGCTCCTCAGCTTGTCAAAAATCTCATTTCAGTGCGTGCTTTAACCCGTGACAATTCCGTTTCCGTTGAATTTGATCCATGGGGCTTCTCTATCAAGGATCTCCGCACCAGGACGGCTCTGCTCCGATGTGATTCGTCCGGCGAACTCTACCCACTTCGCCATCACTCGGCGCGCCCCCCGACTGCTCTCCTTGCATCGCACAACAACACACTCTGGCATGCGCGCCTTGGTCATCCTGGTCATGCCACGCTCCAACGCCTGTCGCGCTCCATAGGTTTTTCTTGTTCCAAGTCCAGTCGTCATACATGTGAAGCATGTCGCCTTGGCAAGCATGTCCGGCTGCCTTTTACCGAGTCCAATAATATTTCTCAGTTTCCCTTTCAGCTTCTGCATTGTGATGTATGGACCTCACCTATAATGAGCAATTCTGGTTACAAATTCTACCTTGTCATTTTGGATGATTTCTCGCATTATGTTTGGACCTTTCCCTTGCATCACAAATCCGATGTTCTACCCACTCATCTCCTTCCATGCCTTTGTACGCACTCAGTTTCAGGTGCCCATTATGTGTCTCCAAACCGACAATGGCAAAGAGTTTGATAACTCGCCGTCGCGCGCATTCTTCGCCGCGCACGGCATTGCTCTTCGCCTCACCTGCCCATACACATCCCAGCAGAACGGGCGTGCAGAACGCGTCCTCCGCACTCTCAACGATGGCATTCGCTCCTTGCTGTTTCAGGCATCCATCCCGCCTAGCTTCTGGCCGGATGTGCTCGCTGCCTCCACTTATCTACTGAACCGGCGGCCGTGTCGACCTCATAACAACTTGACCCCATTCGAGCTGCTTTTTGGCTCACCGCCAGATTACAACCACCTCCGAGTTTTTGGGTGCCTTTGTTACCCCAACACCGCCTCTACAGCCCCGCACAAGCTGGCTCTGCGTTCTGTCCGTTGTATCTTCCTTGGCTATCCGCTCGACCAAAAGGGATACAAGTGCTACAATCCTGTTACCAAACGTGTGCTCATCTCACGTCATGTCTATTTCAACGAGACTTGTTTTCCATTTGCACAGGTTGACACGACGCCATCGTCTGCTGCTCCTCCATGCTCGTCGTGCCTGCCTGACATGGTCCCGCTCCCCACCGGACCAAGCCAGTCTCGACGGCGTGCTCCAGCAGTGCAGCTCGGCGTACCAGCAACGGACTCTCAATCGACTGAGACCCCGTTGCCCACTGCTTCCAGCAATGCGACATCCCCGCAACTGGACGCGCAGCCTGCGGCACCGTCGTCGTCGCCTGCCGCGACATTGTCCTCAGCGCCCGACTCTGTGACGTCGGGCTCTCCACCATTGAGGGCACCGCCGGACCCTCCAGGGACGTCGTCCGCGCAACCGCAACGACACCCGATGGTCACGCGTGCGCAAGCTGGGATCCACATGCCTAATCCCAAGTATGCACACGTCGCCACCACGCCTGCGCCGTCGCCGCCGCCGTCAAGTGTCCGCGCCGCTCTTCGTGATCCAGAGTGGCTGGCCGCGATGCAGGCCGAATTCAACGCCCTGAAGAGCAACGACACGTGGACGCTCGTGCCCTGACCCGCACAAGCCAATGTCATCACCGGCAAATGGCTCTTCAAGAACAAGTTGCATCCTGATGGCACATTGGAGCGTCGAAAGGCCAGATGGGTCGTCCGCGGGTTCTCCCAACGCCCCGGCGTCGACTTCCATCAGACCTTCTCCCCGGTGGTCAAGCCGGCGACGATCCGAACAGTACTGCACCTCGTGGCGACAAGACGGTGGCCTGTGCATCAGCTCGACGTCAAGAACGCGTTCCTCCACGGTGATCTTGCCGAGCGCGTGTATTGTCGAGCATTCACGTTTTTTACAATCTGGCGATCACAGTGGACAGGAAGCCACAGAAACGGCTCAGACTCCCTCTTTGCCTTGATCGCTTGGGAACTCTGGAAAGAGAGGAATGCAAGATGCTTCCGTGGAGCAAACACTCCGATCCAGACACTGATGGCCGTCATCAAGCATCAAGCCGAGCAATGGGTGCAGGCCAGCGCCAAGCGAGTAATAGGCTAAGGCTAGTGTGGTGTCGGGGAGACCATGAACTCATTGTAAACCTTTATGTCATCCCCGTGTTGTAATCTAACTTTTCTCTCTTAATATAAAGACGCGCAAATCTTTTACGTGATCGAAAAAAAAGTAATAGTACTTATCACCGTGTCAACCGTGTCTTTGCATGTAACTTTGGTTTGACTTGAGAATACAATATATATTTCTATAAAATAATCATCTCTTCGTACTAGAAGAAAACTGTCATTATAAATGAGATTATTATAGATTTTACCAAATTTGTCATGGAAACTATCGATATTTGTAATGGAAAATATAATAAATTGATTAATACTTATTTGGCAAATATGTTAAGTTTAGTAATAGTTATTTAGTACTCATGAATATTGATACTTTTATATTATATATAAACTTAATCAAACCGGATAGTTGGGCCTACTACAAATCTATGCAACCACTCAGTCACTAACATGACCACCTTTCAGAGCTAGTATAGGGTTTGAACCAGAATCACATAATAACTGCAGTTGTTGTCCTTCAGCATCTTTTTAGGATGGAACTAATGAGGGACTGAGGGAGTTACTTTCCTAGAGCATCTCCACTCCACTAGTCTTCCAATAATTTATTCCTAAGGGTGGTTTGAATAGTGACGCTTCAGCTAGTTCATAGGAATGCAGATAAACATTTTGCTTACGTGCGAGAGAGAAGTTAGAAAAGAGAAAAAATTATCTCTTCACTCCATACTTATCTCGCTTAGAATACGAGATCGTTCGTAGGCCTACTCAAAGGAGGGGAGAGGGAAGGAAGACGTAGAATAAAATATCACTTATACCTAGGGCCCACATAATGAGGCGACAGCGAAATGACATGTAAGAGTTAGCTGTTGTCTTTCACTTAAGGATAGCATAATATGTTGGTAGTAGGTAGACTGGTATTATTTTTATGAATATTGGGAGAGTACAGCAGTACCCCATATATCTTTGTCAATACTCATATAAAAGATGGACTCCACAGATGTGTAGAAAAAAAGATGGTTGGGATGGTTCTCCTACTATCGGTGGAGATGCAACTCTCACTTTATTTGAGGGAATATGAGAGAAATATTGGTGGTAAAAAAAAGGTATTAAAGACTGCTAGAGGAAGAAAAAATATATGAACTCTTAATAGTTTTACAACAATAGAGGGGGTACTGAGAGACTGCTCGACGTGCTATCTCCTTTTTTTTCTTCGCGTGACGGCATAGGCCACGGTCCGCAACCACTAGTCCACTCCCTCCCAGATATAAAAAACTTTGACAACCAAAGATTTGACCGTCATATGTGAGTGTTTTTACTGCATCTTTTTCCTGGTCCCTGCCGTGCATTACCTGCAACTATACTGTCGCGCAAATTGTCTGACGAGTACTGTGGCAAGTGGATCCACTAGTTGATCTCGACGTCCGGTTCCGGTCATCGTTTCTGACGAGACGAGATGTACCGAGGCGAGAATATCTGGCCCTGAAAGTACCGAGACGACATGTACCGAGCGTCCAATGAACACGAGCTGAAATCGATAGCTCATCGAAGTGTCTGTTTAGTTCCCTCCAAATCGTCAATTTTTTCAAGATTTTTCGTCACATCGAATCTTTAGATGCATGTATGAAGTATTAAATATAAATAAAAAATAAAACTAATTACACAGTTTAGATGAAATCCACGAGACCAATCTTTTAAACCTAATTAGATTATAATTAGACACTAATTATCAAATAACAACGAAAATGCTACCGTGTCGTTTTGCCAAAAATTTTCGGTAGCCGAAGTCAGAATCGAGCGTGCTGGTAAAGAGCGCGTACTAGTACTACGCCTCTGCGCTGCGATGCTGAGGAAGGAGAAGAAAAGATGGAGCGGAACGGCAGCGACGTCAGGCGCGGAAGCGGGACACGCGGCGCCGGCGCGCCGCCAGCTCTGACTGCAAGCTTTTTGTGGCGTCCGCGCGCGTGTCGTGCCCGGTGCCTCGGAATCACAGAAGGCTTCGTTGCTCGCTCGAACCCGACCAAAAATTCTACTACTACTGTGGAGACGAGACGCATGGATATGGATTCGGTTCAGCTAAACTACACCAGCAATCGTCGTCCTAACCTGACCACGAAATCCATCCAGTTTTCCAAAAGGCCCGATTCCATGTGTCATACAGTGATCAGTGATGTGTGCGTGCCGAAACTGGTGCGGGAACGCGACGGACACCTCGCTAGCTGCTGGCTGTGGGCCTGCGGCTCGCTGGGCGGCATGACAGGACTAGAGCGGCCAAATCCGAGCGGGGCCACGCCGGCAATGCTATCGGGGCATCCGCTCATGGGGTGGCCCTGGTGGCTTGAATCCGAGCGGACACGGCACGGGGTGTGGTCGTGTGGACTGTGGAAGCAGATGAGCGCAGCGCGGACGCAAACGAGAGGAGCGGGGAGCGGAAGCGAACGTACCGGAGATGCCGATGTCGTAGCCGAAGATGGCGCCCCCGACGGCGGCGACGAGGCAGGTCATGGCGACGGCCAGCGTCATGCGGCCCTTGTACTGCGCCGCGCGCTCCGTCTTCACGCCCAGCGCCGCCATCCCGCCGCCCGCCATCGCTGCTCGCTGCTGGCTGCTGCTGGCTCCCTCTCTCTCTCTCTCTCTCTGCTCCAAGACGAACTCGCTCGGCCAAGAAGAGCCGAGCTACCAGCCACACCACACCGAAGCAATGCTCTAACCGACGACCGCCCGTCCGAAGACCACAAGTATATGTAGAAACGGAAGCGTTGATCCCTCGGTTGGCTGGCTCTTCCCTTCTTGACCTGCCACTCTCGACCCTCCTGGGTCTTGGCGCGAAGGCGAGTGAAGTTAATGGGGACAGGCAGAGCCAGCAGGGCTGGGGATGATCGGGCCTGTTTAGTTGCCAAAAATTTTTGCAAAGTATCTGTCACATTGAATCTTGTGGCACATGCATGAAGTACTAAATGTAGACGAAAAAAAATTAATTGTATAGTTGAGTGAAAAATCGCGAGACAAAACTTTTAAACCTAATTAGTCCATAATTAGACACTAATTACCAAATACAAACGAAAGTGCTACAGTAGCCAAAATCAAAAAAAAAATTGGATCTAAACGGTGGTTACATAAGCCGCGAGCAAGCGGACAGCTAACTCGTGCGTCGGCCGTCCAGATACAGGTAGAGATATCTACCGAACTGTCCGAAGAGAATTGGACAGCGATTAAATGTTCTTGTAATATCTTAATTAACAATTTTTCAGACATTAAATATACAGTCTCAGATATCTATAATATCCAATAACTGGGAGTACTACTTAATTTGGATATATCCTGATAATATCCGTAACTGTTCGTTTGGACTTGTATAGCTTTGCATGGATCACATGTGTGTGTCTGTAGCTGGTCGCAGAATAAGTTATTTTGTGGCTATTTTGAGTTACGATAATTACTATACTAATTTACGAGATTGGTAACTCCATCATAAGTGATTTACGATAGCATTATGGTAAGTATCATCTTAAATTATAGTAACACATATATCGTAAATGTGTATTATCATTATCGTAAATTGGTACAGACATTATCGTAAATCAAGGTGGTCATAGAATAAGTTATTCCGTGGCCAGATATAGAATAGCCTTACCGTATATATATAACTACTATCCTGTAGCTGACTACAAAATAACTTATTTTGTAGTCACTTTAAGTTAGGATAGGATAATTACTATGTTCATTTACGAGATTATAGCATATATATCCGTGATCGATAGTGTTTACATGTGCCTTGTTTCATACTTGATTCATATATATATTCGGAGTAAAGTGCACCAGCGGTCTCTAAACTTATACTGTTGTGTCATCTCGGTCCCTAAACTTATTCGGCTGTGTCATCCCGGTTCCTAAACTTGCAAATCACCTGTTTAAGTCCTCAAACTTGTTCAGTTGTGTCATCCCGGTCTCTAAACTTAGTTTTGAGTCTCATCTGGGTCAAAACAGGGTGATCTAAAAACTTTATATAAAAAAATAATTCATAACTTTTTCATATGAACTCGAATGAAGACAAACTTTATATCAAAATTGTAGCCCTTGACGTGATCTACGACTTTGTAGTTGAATTTTTTTGAATTAAAATGGTTTAGGGTCCTAAAATATTATTGTATGTTTATAGATTTTGAAATTTAAAATTTAAAATTATCAAACAATCTTGAATATTGATATGGTCTATATGAAAGTTATAGTTCTCAATACGATCTACAACTTTGTAGTTGAAAAGTTTTTTGTTTAAAGTCATTTAGTGTCCTAAAATTTAATTTTAAATTTTAAATTTTAAAATCTATAAATATATAATAATATTTTGGGACCCTAAACAATTTTAATTCAAAAACTTTTCAACTACAAAATCGTAGATCGCGTCAAAGGCTTCAATTTTGATATAAAGTTTGTCTTCATTCAAATTCATATGAAAAAGTTATAAGTTATTTTTTGATATAAAGTTTTTAGATCATCTTGTTTTGAACCAGATGAGACTCAAAATAGTTTTGGGACTGGGATGACACAACTGAACAAGTTTAAGGACCTAAACGGGTGATTTGTAAGTTTAGGAACCAGAATGACATAGCCGAACAAGTTTAGGGACCGAGATGACATAGATAAATAAGTTTAAGAACCTAAATGGTCGATTTGTGAGTTTAAAGATAAGAATGACACAGCGGTATCGTAATGCTCTCTTCCTAATGCTCGGGCAACCTGCCGGGACTTGAGAGTGACGGGCGAGATGCACAAGTGACCCGTGCGAGACATGCTGTTTCCACGGGCACGACTCTTCCACTTATCGCCACATGGCCACTCGCCCAGACGGACCAGCTGCAGCCGGGAGTCGACCACTGTGTTATGGAAGCTGCTAGCTCAAGAATGCATCCCGCTCCTCAGAAACAATAGGAAAGTTTTCCAAAAATGTATTGAAGCATTTACATGCTCAGCATGCTGTGTCTTTACCGTTGAAAACTCTTTTTATAATTTGTGTTGTTCCCTCTACTCGATGCTTCACACTACTATTTTGGATAGCACATATCTGGATATGGTGTTTGGACGGTCGAGATAATACTACATGCCAGAATCCTTGGATTGATGTTTTTGCAACATCAATCATTCAGCGCGTGGAAGATCATACCAAAGAATATCCAGAATGATAAGACCGTGCGCGATGGAGGACAGCATAAAAGGAATATACAGTCACTCTACTGTAGCCAGGACAATTATTGAAGCACGCAGCTCCGTCCAGCTGTCCAGGCAACAGTAAAAGAGAATAATTGAAGACACCAGAAGACTTAAGCACGAGGTAACTCCGGAAGATAAGCATGAATCGCGCTATAAAGAGAGATGCCAGGCACATTCATGCGGCATCGGACCGAAGACCACCAACACCATCACCATGAACTCATCCACTGAAGACTCAACTCCACACCACCACTCTACCATCTCTCCACTCACACATACACCATGAAGATTACGATTTCACAGGAGTTCTCTGAGTTCGTCCACCTTTGGTACTAATACTCCACTTACTTAGTAGCCACTCCACCGTTGTAAAATAGAGAATAAAGAAAGTTCTCGTGATCTTTTTGCGCTTGTAAGGTAATCCCTAAGGTTTGTGTTAAGTGCTTGGGATTTCTCGAAAGAGAAAGCCGTATGTAAGCTTGCTCTGTGAAAATGAATTAAGCTTTTCTGTTTTAATCCCTGCCTTCCTTTAAGCTCGTTCATATGGGATGATGTCTCTATGCTAAGGACCTTAGAGGAGAAACCTCTGCGTATGTTGTTCTCGTGTTAGCCCTAGTAGCGGCGTTTGTAGAGAACCTTGTGTACGCAGATAAGTGTTCCCTTTGGGTGGAACTGCCTGGGGAGACGATAGAGCCTGAGTCATGTGTGTACGTGGGTAGGGATAGCGAGGGAGAAGACCGAGTTAACCTGGTTCTGAAGCGAGCTAGTGATGCATACGGTGATTAACACAAGCATAGTCACACGACCGGCTGAACTGTTGATCTCACCAGCCTGCAAAAGATCATGAGAAATATTAATCCACATATTCACTAATCGCACGCATAACTAATCACTCACGCATCCAGCATCCACCCACCATATTTGCCTAGTGCCTTGAATAGTGAAGGGGTTGAGTGCCTGAGCCACTCTCGGATGAGTGCTCGTGCACTGTTCATATTCCGAATTTAAATAGTAACGAGTATTTTGAATAGTGCCATGAATTTAAATAGTGCTATAAATAGTAACTCGTGATTCTTAAATTTGAATTCTGAATCCGAGTTAATTTCTCAATGTTTACTGTAATATCTCCCATAGTGGTATCAGAGCCAAACAGATTTTGAATTCAATGAATTTACTGTAATCTGTCGCACGTGCTCAGCATGTATGCACAGGAGAAATGCTTCGAAAGTTTTCAGCTTCAACGCGACGCGAGGGCAGAAGCCCAGAACCATGCATACCGCTGCTGACGCATGCACATGGGGGGCTCCTCACTCAGAGTGCCAAGTTAAGCACCACACCTAAGCTATTTAGTTCCCAAAAATTTTCACCCTAAAGTATTACATCGAATCTTACGGCACATGCACGGAGTACTAAATATAGACGGAAAAAAAACTAATTGCACAGTTAGGTGAGAAATCGCAAGACGAAACTTTCGAACCTAATTAGTCCATAATTAGACACTAATTGTCAAATACAAACGAAAATGCTACAGTAGCCAAAATAAAAAAAAATTCGCCATCAAAACGCGCCCTAATTTCCTATCAGCAACTGCAGCTGTGCACAGCGTGTCATCCCCTTTGCGGCAAGAACAACCATGGCCCATGGGCGTAAATTTAACATGGTCAAATGCAACTTGGTCTCCATGCATGCAGCTACCGATCTAGCCGTAGATAGGTTTAGACGAAATACTCAAAACTCGTTAACTCACTCCATTCCACTTGGCTCGTTGCAAATAATGATCCAGCGCACCCTGGCTTTGCAAGTCAAACGAGCTAGAGTTCCTACTTTTTTTTTTGACACACAGCTAGAGTTCCTACTTGTGTGGGAAAGAAATTTAGAAGGTGCTCTCTTCGTCCACAAAAGAATGTAATTCTCATTTTTCAAGAAGTCAACATTTAAAGTTTGATCAAAGTTATATGTTTTCAAGAAGTCGAACATTTAAAGTTTGACCAAAGTTATATAAAAAACATTATCATTTATAATACAAAATAAGTATAATTTTTGCGAGAAAATAAGTATAATTAAATTAATTATGTAATATATTTTCATAGTAAAATCTAGTTGAAGATAGAAATGTTAATACTATTCGTTATAAACTTGATCAATGTTAATATAGTTTGACAAATACATCAATAAGAAAGCATTGTTCTGTCCAGAGAAAATGCATCAATAACCATCTGATAAGAAACACCGCAAAAATAAAACATTGGTTGATCATGGTACTGTATTTCTTTTCGGTAAAAAGAAATACTGCATCACTAACCGAAAGGAGATCGACCACGGCTGTAAAGCATTGACTAATAATCGGGGATTTTTCGGTGGTGTCTGTGGTGATAATAATCCAAGCGTGCAAGGCAGCTTTTAGACTGAAGCTTCTCGCTTTTCCCACCAGATGGAATGATAACAATCGCAAACGGCGACCCTGAACTGATCTGCTCCCCCCTGTTGCTTGGAGTGTTTTGGTCCTGGGGCGGCCGGCTGATTAGGAGTGAAAGTGCTCATGATGACTGCCATTCTTTTTTGACGAGCTGATGAAAATATCCCAGGATATCTGCAATGCATGATGCATCAGCATGCCGAACTGCCAGCAGCACCTTTTTTTTATCTTCTTGGCACGTTTGTCCTAAAGCAATCCCTTTTCGTCATCCAGTTCTTCGTAAAGAATTCTTGTTTTCGTCATGCATAAAGCAAGTGGTGGATCTACTAGTGCGCGTTTCATCTACCCTTTGCTGAAATGCTGAAAGGAAGAAAGAGAAGCAACACTGAAAGTCTGAAACAGAGCAACCTTGTACTCCAGAAACTTTTCCTAGCTAGGTCGAGTATCGACAACAAAGACCGAGTTGCTTCTTTCTATGGCTATATAATGGGTAGCCAATCAACCGCTCTGTAGACTTTTTTGCATTCAAGAGATATGGAAACGGAATTGCTCCAGCCCGTGTTCAGTCCAGTGCTTGTGTTCACTCCGGTTGGCGTTGCGTGAGCTGCTGGAGGATCGATCGACAGCCAGAATAACCCCTGCTATTGACACTTACAATGACACTGATGGATCGACGATTACAGTACATCCGTGGTAAGCTTTCAAGTTTAGGCCCACTGCTAGGATTTTTTTTTTCAAAAAAAAAAGGCTATGATGAGTAGTTCAAAAGCCGTATACTGCTCACCATATCTCAGCGTCTGATGGCGCCATCCTGATGTACTCAGCAACGAATGAAGGGATAGATAACCCGCTCACCCACAAAGTAATCTAGAAGCAACGAACGAAGAGCAAAGCTAGCGGAGCACAGGTTAACGGCCGTTCAGTGGAGCAGCTAGCACTGGCCAGTCCAACTCAGTACTCAGCATCGGTTAATTCGTTTGCAACCTTGCAGGGTCCTAATCACGCCATTAGTTAGCCAAAAATCTCGGCGATCAACGGCGTCCGTCCACCACTTGGTTAGAGAGCAAAGACACATCAATATCGCCACCGGCCGCGATCACGTAGTACTGCGAATGCCTGCCAAGACCCGCTCGGCAAAGTCTCCTCTCCGGCCTCAGCCGCTGCTCTCGGCCGGAAGAAATGGGCGGCCGTCGTCGCTGGCAACTCCTCGCGCCGTTCAGCGTCGTGCGGCGGGCGGAGCGGACAGGTCGCTGCAAAATTAACATGCTGCCAGCCTGCCGCGTCAAAGGGGTTACAGTTACGACTAGTTGCTGGCTTGGCTGCCATGCATCCGGGACGCCCAGAGATTGCACGCGTCGCCGTCTCCTCGGTGGACTTGGCTGATCTGAGAAAGCGTGGGAGGGAGCCTGCGGGTCGTCAAGAGGCCAAGAGGGTCTCTGTTTCCGTCTGGCATGCGAGCCTGGTGAGGTGCGCATGAGCTGTGATGACCTCAGGTAACTGGATCGGGCGCGCGCGCGCATTCCTCCGAGCCCAAACAGCCCACATCATGATGGGCCACGCACAAAGCTTAGCCTATCCTTTCTGGGCCAACGACTGCTACTCTGCTCAAAAAAAAAAAAAAAAAAAAAAAAAAAAACTGCTGATGTAGTGGACTCGTGTCTAGGGATGAAATCGTACGGGATAATCTCGATCTTTTGTTCCATTCTTCGCTTATTCCATCCCGTTTCATTTTTGTGAAAAATACATATTATCGTAGCAACCTTTGAACATTAGATCTTTACAGAAAAAAATATGTTCTCT
This sequence comes from Miscanthus floridulus, assembly GCF_019320115.1. Classification (NCBI taxonomy): domain Eukaryota; kingdom Viridiplantae; phylum Streptophyta; class Magnoliopsida; order Poales; family Poaceae; genus Miscanthus; species Miscanthus floridulus. The sequence goes on along the minus strand of NC_089582.1, from coordinate 98,247,574 downwards.
GAGCTTAAGTTTCATGTTCTACCTTTGAACATTAGATTTCTACACAAACAATATGTTCTCTTAACTAAAGTTTTATGTGTCCGTTCGTATTTGTTTTTTTTTTTTCGTATTCCGCATATCCCTTTTCGTTTCCGTTCTCGACTATCTCAGTTCGTTCCTATTTGCGGTGATCAGATGCGAAATTGTTAAAGATCTTGTCTGGCAGTACGTACATTATTATTTCCCAGGTGCAAATCATTTCCGTTTGTAATTTGCTATGCAGATCAATCCTACCACTTTATTTTACACTTGGAAATTGCTCTTTGCATAAAAAGCTTCCGTTGAAAACTACAAATATAGTATTATTAAAATCCACCGTTGCATGAGGCAGACCTTTCCAAACATCGCATCTGATCGGGCTAGAAAAATGATTGGGTCAAAATTTTTGGTTCAAATATGATCCGATACACTTGCATTCCATATTTCTTTTTTTTTATTATTTTTCTCATTTTAGTTTGAAAATTTTCAGGTTAGACCCAACCATGGACTGAAAATCATGGCTCGAGCCTGAGGTGAGTTATTGTCAGATCAGGATTTCCTCGGACGGATCGGGTCCAATGGGCTATCAGTATGTCTAGTGTGAGCTATGTACCTCTCTGCCCCCGCCTGGCGGTGGTGCTAGCGCCCAGACGTCCGGACGGACGCCCGCGCGCTGCACTTCGTTTCGCGTGCTCAACCCAGGGCTCGCGCCGCCTGAGTGACAAGAGGGGGAGGGACGCGGCGCCTCCGATTTGGAAAGACCCGGGCGAGGCGCCGTATGGATGCCCTGCCGACGCCGGGAGGAGGACACACTGAGACGATGCAGTAGGTGAGGAGAAGAGACGCAACACCCGATCTACTTTTAAAAAACATTAAAGACAAGAGTTGTAACATACTGTTGACACAAAATATATGGCGCTGTGATCAACAAACTGCAAGCCGGAAGATCTGAGTGGAACGAGATCAAAGATCTGCTTGGCTTCAACACAGAATCAGTCGATTCTAAAAACCCAACGACGTGCCAATCAATTTGACCTGCAATTAACAAGAAGAGAAAATCTTATCAGTAATTTAAGGTGGAATATGTCGGTGTTGCACCAAACAGTTCCAAATGTACGGCTAGATAGCCGATTCAATGAGGCTATTGACTAAATAGTCAATATCCAGCGTATCCATGAAACGATGATCTTTAAATCAAATATTATCGGCTAATATTAAATGATAATGATACGAATCAAAATAACCGATGCTCATGGAACAGCAGAAAACATCATCGGCTAAATGAAACATGATCGATATAAAACGTCGAGCCGATAAGTCTGATGAAAAGAATATAACATGCGAATAAATCGACTGTCTAATATAAATGATTCTACAAACAGTTTTGAGTCTAATCTATTATCATCAACAGTGAGTTTCGATCGGATTGATGCAACTATGATAATAATAATAAACTAAAGCCAAATAATCTATAAAACCATCTATATGTGGACAGATTCATGAAAACATGCTATATGAGTGAGAGTATAGGCAAATCGGCTAAAATAGTCGATTGCAGTCATAGCAAACAAACAGAGTACATATCTTGATCATGAATAAGACCACTAATTGATAATTTCTAATTTAAAGTCTTACCAGTGATGTTCGATCGGATCGATGCAGCTATAGCGGTGTCATTAGATTATATCTCATTAACTAGTGAGTTTATTCAAGATTAAAACGTGTCTTTGGATGCATACTATGTTTGACTGAAATAGAGATAAAACAGTCGATCTAGCGGAATTAAGTCATCAATTATAAGATTTGAAGTGTGACCAGATCAAAGAACAACCAATTAAGATGATATGATATCGATCCATCTCTATCTCAATCAGATGATTTTGTTATAATTAATAAAATATTAATTATAGCAAGATCGATAACTGATGAATTAACCAAAAATAGCAAGAAAAATCTTACTAATCTTAGCAGATTTGACAACTGGTGATATTATATTAAATAATAAGTTATTTAACACAGGATCGATAACTTTGATCTATATTATGATTCATAAGAGATCAATCAGCTGATGCAGCCTTATATATTACGATACAGATCGATATCTGACTTATATTATGGCTCATAAAAGATCAATCAGCTGATGCAGCTTTACAAGCATAATATAAATCGTGATGGTACTCACAAGCAAGCTGGAGGTTGATTGGTCGATGCAGCCATGTTTACTGAAGAACTCACCGAGATCTACAGTACTCCTACTCCTAATGCGATGGCGAAAGTCGAAAAGATTGTATTGATTGAGTGTTCGTTCTTTTTTACAATAATGAGGGTCTAATATTTATATCCAGAACCTAACATTAATCCTACTTAAATACGACTCATTACAATTTTTGAAATAAAAGAAAACTTACTAACTTAATAATAACCTGGACCCCAATTTTTTTATCTGTAGAGTCCGACACATCTTCCTACCGCCACTCAAGTATTGCTCATTAACGCCGTCTGCTGACGTCATCCATAAAATAGCCGATTCTGATATCACATTTAAATTAGCTGATACCGATTCATATTTAATCGATTCTTTGATGACACAATCCTGGAAGCTTCGAGTTCCCGTGTTCTTCTTCCTAAATTTTGGTGTAAACATATACGTCTGAAGCCAGTTGAAACATTCGAAACATGCTTCGAAGATACTTGAAAAAACACTTAAAACCACTGCAATCATACACAACATCCAAATAAAACACATGCAACATATGTGAAAAACATATGCAACATCTCTATAAACGCACTTGCAACATGTGTCCGAAAAACATAGATAAAACATACATCGAAAACATCTAAAATACTCGAAACATACGCTTGCAACATGCCTGCTATTTATGCAACATGTACAACATCCTCTTATCTACTTTTGTAATATTCATATGAAATAATTGTAACATGCATCTGAAACGTCTGAAATACTTAGAATATACATAATTACATATGCAACAAAGGGGAGGGAAAGGCTGGGCGGTCGATTTCGGTCATCGGGGTCAGAGACGACAGCGAGCGGCTGTGCGCGAGCACCAGCGCCACTAGTACCGGGCTTGGCTCAGCGCCGCCGAGGTTGGGGGAGCTCAGGCATCGTGGGTGGAGATGGCGTAGTGCAGCGATAGGGTGGGGGAGAGCCGCCCACTCCCCTGTAACACCGGTGCGCCACCTCCATGGGTCTCGGTCGTGCTCCATGAATCTCGTCATGGTGGGGGAGAGGGCCACCGGATCTGTTGATGTTGGACACTCCCGATGGGTGAGGACATCGAGACAGGGGAGGGACGCTGTTGGGGTGTGGGAGGAGGATGCTGAGGTGGGGGAGGGCGCACATCAGGGTGAGTGAGGGCGCCGCCGCCGACCAGGGAGACAGCCATGGCCACATGTCGAGATGGTATGGGGCGCGAGCGTGAAAGGAAGAAGAAAGCGAAGGATTAGATGCGAAAATGAGCAGAGTGAGGCATCCATACGGATACGGACGTCTTAATCGGAGCGTTATCGGTCCCTGGTAGTCCGTAGTCCGTACACTGCGCCCACGTAGTTCATTCTCGCTCCCTCTGCGCCACGTGGAAGAGAACCCCACCCACCTGGCCACCTGCGTCCTCCCTTAGGATGGCAACGGGGCCCCGATACCCGATACCCGATGGGTATTTGACCCATTAGGGGACGGGGATGAGACGATCTCTCTACCCGTGGGTACGTAAATAGGCAAAAATCCATACCCAACGGGGATGGCGGGTATGAGAACGTTCTTTATATATCCGTACCCGTTACCCGTCGAGAAATCCGCTACGATGCTATTATACAAATTTACCGAGGCGGACAACGGCTGCGCGCGCCTGCTTTTCCGTTTTCCCGCGCCGATGTCGACATCCGCTATAGCACCGGCCCCACCTCACCTCGTTCACTGCAACCGATCTTATACCACCGGCGCTGCCCACGGTTTGGGCAAAACAGCCATCGCCGCTTGCACTAAGGCACCCCGCACCCAGCTGGCCAGCTCGCGTCGCTCGTCTGTCTCCTAGTTAAATACTCCTAGTCTGGTCTCTGGCTCTCTACCTCTTTGGCACTCTCTGGCTCTCTGCTCCCAGTAAACTAGTAAAGGCTCCTAGCGACTGTACATACCAGCGACCCAGGCTAAAGTAACCCAGGCACTGAGGCACCCAGCTGGCTAGCTCATTTCACTCGTCTCCCTCAGTCCCTCTCCAGTAGTCTAGTCTCCACTCTCCAGTTCACTGCTCGGCTGCACGCGACGCTCGTCTCCACTGTGGACCCGGGCACCCGGCTGCCGTCGCCGCTTGCCGCCATGGAAGTTGCCCGGTGAAGCCCTTCTTCATTTCTTCCTCCTCAACGAATTAACCCCATCATTTGCAGCGTTCCTCTACTGACCCCATCCCTCCTCAAGGGCCGCCGCCGCTACTGAGCCGCCGCCGCTGCCGGATTCGGTCGTCTTCGACTCCTTGCTGTCGGATCTGGTCATCACCGACTCCCTACTGCCGAATCCAACCCCCGGATCGAAGACCAACGAAGCTGCAGCCGCATCCAAAGAGTTGGTGGATGCTCCATCTACACCTGCAACTAGGAAGAAGAAAGCTCCCCCTGCACCTGCTGTCGAGAAGAAAAAAGCTCCCCCACCGTCATCGACCAAAGCCGCCTTCATAGCTGGAGACCCCAAGCGGCTTCCCTAACCACCACAGGCGAAAGGTTCTGACCCCAAGCGCCGTCGCTTGAAGATATCTACAGCTGAGAATCCTAGACGCAAAATTTTTAATTCTCCAGGGTTAGTACTCAGTAGACCTGAAGCTTTTAAACTTGATGAATACTATTTGTCTCATTATTATGTACAAGTTTAGTGCTAGAAGTTACCAATTTAGTGTTAGCAGTTAGCAATATTTGGAATTTAGTGTTAGCAATTAGCAGCAAGCAATACTCAATAGATATGTGCTTTTTCCATTACATCTGAGCTCATTCAAGAATTTTATCTTGAGTTATTTGGTATTAATTTTTTTGCCAAGCTGTACTATTTTGTTCATGTAGTTGGCTCAGTAAAAAGACATACTTTTGCAATGATGATAGGATTTCTATTTTCTAATCCTAGCTCGATGAGACTTCCCTTTGTGGGTTGTCTAGGATCAAAAAAATTCCTTTCTATCTGATCATGCATATGGTTTTGTTTTGTTTGTGATCTTTTTAAAAAGGGTTGTGTAGCAGCTTATTCTCTTGAATGACATTTGCAATGATGATACTCTTTTTACCCAGCTCATTATGAGACTTCCCTCTGTGGGTTGTCATGATATGTGCTTTTCCTTTGTATCTAAGCTCATTCAAGAATTTTATTGAGTCATTTGGCGTTCACTATTTTCTTATCAAGCTGTGTGATTCTACCCATCTATTTAGTCATTTGTACAACGGGCATAGCCTGATTTGTTCTGCAATGATGATAAGATACTCTAATCTCAGCTCGATGAGACTTCCCTTTGTGGGTTGTCTGAGATCATAATGTTTCCTAGTATCTGAGCAAGCATATGCATTTGTTATTTAAGCAGCATTTGTATAAAAATGATTAATTAGGTTTGTACTACAAATGTACACTGTGTCCAGTCCTATAGTGCAAATATTGCCTGATTTATATAATGTTTTGCAGTAGCTTATGTTTGAGGCTTTATGCACTCATGACCTCATGTTGTACTAATTAAATATTTATGTGGTTAATTAACTACAGGCTGAAAAAATGTTAGAAGCTAGTACAAACAGCAGCCAGGCTCCTATGTCTCAGGGCTTTCAGCCCGAGTCTGAATCGCATCTAGAATCTGTCAATGAATCAAAAGCAATTGAAATAGATGATGATGAAGAGGAGATTGAAATTGAACCATCGGATGAGGAAGATGGTGCTGAGGTTGGGTCAAAGAGAAAGCTCACATATGTTGTTTGGAAGGAGTTCAAGAGAATTAGATGGCATGGCAAAATAAAGGCAAAATGCATTTACTGCAACACCAAGCTTGGAGGAGAAACAAGGTGTGGGACTAAGCACCTTCACTGTCACTTGAAGTCATGCACTCTTAGGAAGATTAAGTTGGGAGGAAAGAAGACACTATCTCAAACATCATTGAGGTTTAGGGCCACAGATGCAGGGACAGTTTCTATAGAGAATTACACCTTTGATCAAGACATAGCTAGAAAGAAACTTGCTGCTATGATTGCGCTACATGAGTATCCCTTGAGCATGGTTGACCATGCTGGTTTTAGAAGATTTGTACATGCACTCCAACCCTGTTCAAGATTGGCACCAGAAACACATTAAGGTATATATAGTGTGACTTTGTACATGCTTTTGTATGTAGTGTGCTTATGCAAATTACAACCTGCTTTCTAATCTTGTGTGCATATATTTCATTTACTTTAGGAAGTACATACTTGAACAGTATGAAGCGGAGAGGAAGAAAGCCATTCAATATATGGCTACAATCAAGTCTAAGGTGGCAATCACTAGTGACATGTGGACTTCTGATAACCAGAAAAGAGGATACATGGCTATCACAACACACTTTATTGATGAGAGTTGGACTCTAAGAAACATTATCATAAGGTGGGCCTAATGATTGTTGGATCTAGTTGCATTTCTGTAGAGTGCTGTAATTTATAGATTTTTTGACATACTGCTCATAAAGTCTACTGGCCTTTTACAGGTTTATTTATGTGCCAAGTCCCCACACACATGAAGTCATTGGTGATGAACTGTATGACTCCCTTGTTGACTGGAATATTGATGAGAAGGTATCAACCATCACGCTTGACAATTGTAGTTCAAATGATGCTATAATTCCTTACCTTGTTAGAAAGATTGGCAAAACTAAGCTTATGACTGATGGAAAGTTTTTACACATGCGTTGTTGCGCTCATATCCTTAATCTGATTGTTAAGGATGGACTAGAAAAACTAAAAGATGCCATTGAAAACTTTCGTGATAGCGTAGCTTACTGGACAACCACACCAAAAAGGGTAGAGAAATTTGAGGAGATAGCTAAGTATGTGCATGTTAAAATTGAGAAGAAGATAGCACTGGATTGTAAGACAAGATGGAATTCAACTTACATAATGCTTAGTACTGCATTGCCCTACAAGGCTGTTTTCATGAGAGCAAGCCATGTAGATAGGCAATATACTTGCTGCCCCACTGAGGAAGAATTTCAGTTTGCTGCTGATGTGACTGCAAGGCTTAAATTATTTAATAACATTTCTGTCTTGTTCTCTGGAACTGACTATGTGACTGCAAACATGTTCTTCTACAAGATTTGTGAGGTTAGAAGTAAAATTAGGGAATGGTCATCTTGTGGCAATTCATTAATAGAAGAAATGTCAGATAACATGGAAGCCAAGTTTAGGAAATATTGGACAGAAATTCAAGGTCTGATGGGCATTGCCACCCTTCTTGACCCTAGATTTAAACATCACATGCTTCTATACTGCTTTGAAGTGTTGCAAGTGACAAACTCTGATGAAGAGGTTGGTAAAGTGAAGGACACATTGAGTGATTTGATGCTAGAGTATCACATAGATGAGGATGCAGGTACAAGTAGCAGTACCATCAAACCCACAGTAGAGAACTCAGGATTTCTATCATCCTTCACTGCACATGTTGCAAATTCACAGCCATCAGCATTGAGGTTTAAATCTGAACTGGATCGGTACTTAGAGGATGAGATGGTGGACATACAAACCGAAGGCTGGAATGTTTTGGACTGGTGGAAGGTTGCAGGAACACGCTATCCTACTTTGAGGATAATAGCTAGGGATATTTTTGCAATTCCTATTACAACTGTTGCTTCAGAATCTGCGTTCAGCACAAGCGGGAGAGTACTTAGTGAGCACCACATCAGGCTCACCTCTCAGATGTTAGAGGCTCTAATGTGTTCACAGGACTAGATTAGAAACAAATACAAAGGTCTGTTGTTGAGCAATTTATAATTTCTTTCTCATGCAATTCAATGTTATATAGAAAAAACACGAAAGTAATTATCTTTTTTTGCAGGAGTCCTTACCGATGAAGGAAAACCTGCTAGCTTTTGGTCTTGTCTCAATGAAGTTCAAGAGGGGCTTCAGGTAATTGTTCTGGACTACAAAAATTATATTTCTGCTTTTCTGCTTTGTTTCATTGCATATACTTCATTGTTTAAGATTGCCTACTCAACTACTCATTTGTCATGCTCATGCAGGAGCTGAAACTCTAAGTCCATCGCTCCAACCTTCACTAGATGGTTTGCTTTGGCAAGATCAATAATCAAGCTGGCGTGCAATTGCAAGTGCATTTTGTTATGTGCTCACACAACCCAACCACTAAATATTTATGTAATAGTCTGGTTTGTAATGTGTGATAACACTGCGGTATTGTGTTGCTGCTTAGAATTTGATGGCATATGCCTACTGGCTGCTGCTATGACTGTGAGCGACTAAGCCTATGGGCTATAACTATGTCTGTATTTTGATGTTGAATTGTTGATGCCTTGATGGGATCGAACTGTCAGTGGATCTGTAATATGTTAGGCTATGTAGACATTGAACCTGTAGTTGTTAACTTGTTATCAATCAGTTAAGACCTTATACTGTAGACGTAGACTTGTATTCTCTGTTTATTTTGTATTTTTAAACTAAAAGTACTGCCGTACTAGACAGTTTGTTGTGTTATTGTGGCATGTATTGTTGATTGTACATGGGTTTGTTCTCGGGTATGGGTATCCGGTGGGTATAAAATCCCCGGTCGGAGATGTTCACAGGGAAAATCTGTCCCCGCGAGCGGGGACGGGAACGGGGACGGGATACATTTCAGATCACGGGGATGAGAACGTTCTGACAATATCCGTCGGGATGTACTCGTTGACATCTTTAGTCCTCCCCCACTCCACTGCCTCTGCTTCTCCGCCGCGCCAGGGTGTCAAACTACTCGAACCGATCAACGACGCGACGAAGAACACCCCCCGAACCCGAACCCTCCAAAGCCGGAGCAGAGCGCGCTCCAAGTTGAATCCCCCATCTCCTCTCGCCGTCCGAAGCCGCAGGTAGGCCGCAGCCTCCCCCCCCCCCCCCCCCCCCCCCCCCCCCCCCCCCCCCTGTCCTCCCCAATCCATCCGTCTCCTGCGCCGCGCGTCCGCGCACGGCGCACGGGATCGATCTATCTCCGTTTTTGCTCCCCGGTCAGCGGAGATCCATCGATTCGGGCGGTTAGGGTCGCCCAGGGCATGGACGCCGCAAGCGTGTACACTTTAAGGGGCGCAATGCCAATGCTTATTCGCGTCCGTGGCGGCGTGGATGCGGGGCTTCCTCGCGATCGGTGCTCGTGTTTGTTGCAAATGTTTGCAGATGACCGTGGGTTTTGGTTTTGGGTACCTTTGATTGGAGGAGCGGGGTGTGGGGCTGTGGGCGCCTCGACTGCGGCTTGCTGGTTTCTCTAGCGGATCACCTGCAATGCTCGTGCTCTGTTTGAACGACGCTGTCAGGGCTGTGGTTTTGCTAGTTTCGTGATTCAAGGTCGTGTTGGTTGATTAGGACGGAAATGTATGCTACCAGCGATTCAAGCAAGTCGTGAACCTCCTGCTTCTCGAATTTGATTTTTGGATTGTTATATGTGCTGTTTGGATAGTTCATTTAGATTTCATGTGCTTCAATGAGCCTTTCATTGCATAGTGTAAATTTCGGTTTGTTTCGGCCGCCATGAGTTTACGTATTGGGTGTATTTCCAAAATAGCTTGAACTGGAGCTAGATCTTGTTGCTATCATGATTACATTTAGTCAGCCAGAGACAGCTAGCAGTTCGTCTAACTATATTCTGGTGTTTTCAGTTTTGTAAACTACCAATGCATTCGGTAATGCAGGTTTTATACTGTACGGTGCCAACGTACTGAACACAGCCGATTATGAAGTAAAAATGAGCCAGTGTCAAGCTTTGCATGATCCATCTGCAAGTTTCTTTAGTCTTCATTAGATAGAATGTCTGAATGTGACTTGCTTCTAGCAATTTAGTTACACAAATATGATGCAATTTGAGTTACTATCCACCAACCAAATTCAAATTGTGACTGTTCTTATAGGATATTAGCATTATCTTACTGAGTTCCTTCTGCGGATTAGCAGGTCCACTATAATCTTTTTATGACCTTGTCTGGGATGGCTGTTGCTTTCAAAGCAAGTACAAGTTCTACCACACAGCAGCATTGGCTGAGTCCAGCAAAGGACCGGTGTCAATATGGTTTCACTCAGTTAAGCAGGCAAAAGTGTAGAAATTTTTTTGCAGCATTGCGTGTGACAGCTATATCAGGAAAGCTAGACTTAGATTTCACTGACCCTTCTTGGAATCAAAAGTACCAGGAAGACTGGAACAGGCGTTTTAGTTTGCCACACATCACTGATATATATGATTTGGAGCCAAGAAGAACTACATTCTCTTTGAAGAAAAACAGGTTCATTCCTGTCTGCTATATCTTTCTTTGACTTAACTGGATTTGATATCTAAACCGATGAACTGTAGCTGGCTCCTTTGATTTCAACATCCATTATTTTTTTATGACAGAATTCCCCTGGGTGATGATGATGGTGATGGCTCATCAGCTGATATGTGGAACGGTTATGTAAATAAGAGTGATAGAGCCCTTCTGAAGGTCAATATTGAGCACATATGACAAGTATAACTTGTTGAGCACTTGCAGATGAATACATATAACGAGGCATGGTCTCGAGAAGAGGCTTTGTTTTTTCTTACTGGTGAATTTATCACTTACCATAGTGTGTTTATTTAGGTGATAAAGTATGCCTCTCCTACTTCTGCTGGAGCTGAGTGCATTGATCCTGATTGTAGCTGGGTGGAACACTGGTATGATCTCATGCAGCACATTAGTTATTTTTCTTTCTTCTGGAGGAGGTGATTCACCTTTTTATGCTAAAAGCATGAATGTTTCCCCGAAATACTCCAAGTGTTGTTAACTTCTGCCAATATTCACCATGAGTAATACCTAATAGAGAACGATTGATAGTGTCTATATTCTTATTATTTGGTGATAAAGTATGCCTCTCCTACTTCTGCTGGAGCTGAGTGCATTGATCCTGATTGTAGCTGGGTGGAACACTGGTATGATCTCATGCATCACATTAGTTATTTTTCTTTCTTCTGGAGGAGGTGATTCACCTTTTTATGCTAAAAGCATGAATGTTTCCCCGAAATACTCCAATTGTTGTTAACTTCTGCCAATATTCACCATGAGTAATACCTAATAGAGAACGATTGATAGTGTCTATAATCTTATTATTTGGTTTGGCTAATAAATAAAAAAACTCGACCTGCGGGGGGTAAGACAGCCCCTGGATATTGCATTAAGAAAAAGACCTTCTCACGCAGGTCGAGAAAACCCCCGAATCCCTGCCCCACCCATAACCGTGGCATTGTAGCCCATGTGAGAACGACCACGACCGGGGCCGGGCCGTAGACCTATGCTTTGGCGTGGGACAGACAAGGGGATTTTTTTAACCCTAGCCTGAAATTCGCTCCCACGGGGAGTCGAACCACCTAACCAACTCAGCTAGAGGCCCTTTCGCTGGTCTGGCTAATCATGCAGTGTTATTTTCTTATTTCTTTGTTTTAGAATCTTTTTCACCCTTACTGCCAAGTTCTCCTGTTACTGAATTATTAGAAACTCTTCTTCTATCACTTAAGAAATTTGTTTAATTTTAAGAATGAGAAATGGATGAGAAAGTGATAGTTGCTTTCTATAGGGTTCATCGTGCAGGTCCTCGTAAGGAGATATATTATGAACCTGAAGAAGTAAAGGCTGCCATTGTTACCTGTGGAGGGCTCTGCCCTGGTTTAAATGATGTCATTAGACAGGTATGATTGTTTTATAGTATTGCTCAAGTGATTTTGCACCATTTGCATTCTCAATATGCTCAGTTCTTGATGAAATATTGCACCAGACATTTATGGATCACATACACTTGTAAAGGTTACACAAGTATTGACCATGTTAGGAGAAAGATACGTTTTATGGGCTATGATAATCCATTTGATCAGAGCTAGCGAGAAAAATGGGAGGCCAAATGCAAATGAACTTAGTGTAATTTAGTATGCTACTCCATGTTTTAATGCTTATACATTGAACTTGTAGATGTTTTTTGAATTGTGAATCCCTCACTTTCAAGTAAACACTGAATAGAATAACCACAGCCGTAGGTGGTATGTGACTATATTTACTTATATTTCCAGATAGTATTTACCTTGGAGACTTATGGGGTGAAGAATATTGTTGGAATCCCATTTGGTTATCGTGGATTTTTTGAGAAAGGCTTAAAAGAAATGCCGGTAAGGATGCTTTTCTATCCCAGGTGCTAAATTGTTCATGGTGTTGTTGAATCATTGTGGTGAGAATCTTCAGCTTTCGCGTGACGTGGTGGAAAACATAAATCTTTCTGGAGGAAGTTTCCTAGGAGTCTCTCGTGGAGGAGCTAAAACTAGTGAGATTGTAGATAGTATACAGGTAAGCAACCTGAAATGGAAGACACCATATTCCGTGTTGCAGCTTCAATATTGTTTACACGATCGTCTTATGTTTGTAGGCCAGAAGAATTGACATGCTGTTTGTAATTGGTGGAAATGGTAGCCATGCAGGAGCTAATGCTATTCATGAGGAGGTATAACTCTCTCTTCTATTTCATACTTCTAGGACTTTGGGGCATGTTTGGATGTGGTAAATTTAGTTCATTTCACTATAGCCCAGTAATCAGATTCATATATACTCCCTCCATTCCAAATTATAAGACGTTTTGGCTTTTCTAGATACATAGCTTTTGCTATGCACTTAGATATACACTATGTCTAGATACATAGCAAAAGCAATGTACGTAGAACAGCCAAAACATCTTATAATTTGGAACGGAGGGAGTATACCTAATTGCTACCTATATTATTAACTATATATGCAAATATCTGGCTGACTACGCGGGCAACTGTCCACCCCTTTGGGACTTTTTGCCTTTTCGAGTTAAAAGTTAGCAAGTTTATTGAATTTTAAATTTAAGAAATTAGTTTTGAACGCAATTCTATAGCTGAAATTATTGGTATTGAGTAAACCTGCTGTGAGAAGTGGGTGTATTTTCACAACTTCCTGGTACTAAAACTATCTTCCGTTCTGTGGGCTACATTAGTTAGGATTCAGGAAGGTTGTAAATGAATCTACACTCGAAACAGATATTGTGTGTTCCATGGAGTGTTATTCTTCTTCTGTTGTTTATGTCTATATATTTTTTTTCTGGTTTGCAGTGTCGAAAGAGAAAACTGAAAGTTTCTGTTGTAGCAGTTCCAAAGACAATTGATAATGATATACTTTTTATGGATAAGACATTTGGTTTTGATACAGCTGTGGAAGAAGCTCAGCGTGCTATCAATTCTGCCTATATAGAGGTAGGCTTCGATTCTCAATGTTAGTGCATGTCAAAATGATAGTGAAATGAAGTTGAATTCTACATACAGTCTGTGCTTGCTTTACTTGATTTCTTCCTTATGTGTTTATAGGCGCGTAGTGCATACCATGGAATTGGGTTGGTAAAGTTAATGGGAAGAAGTAGTGGATTCATAGCCATGCATGCTTCTCTTTCCAGTGGACAGATTGATGTCTGCCTAATACCTGAGGTCTGTAAACACTAAACGCTAAGATGATGAACTTAAATTGTCTTTGCTTCACATGTACTGACAAAAGCTTACTGTATGATTGAAGGTATCCTTCACACTTGATGGAGAACATGGTGTCTTGCGACACCTTGAGCATTTACTTAATACAAAGGGATTTTGTGTGGTTTGTGTTGCTGAAGGTGCAGGGCAGGTAAGACAGCGCAGTGGTTAAACAGTTTATCCTTCTTGACTGCTTCTAATGCTCTAGTTTCATGGGTGAATAATGAAAATTGGAAATGTATTTTTGTACTCTTGGGACAGGATTTACTGCAAAAATCAAATGCAACTGATGCTTCAGGAAATGTGATACTTAGTGACTTCGGTGTCCACATGCAGCAGAAGGTATCTCTTGCTAATCCCCTTGTGAAATAGATTTTGTATATGGCTCTTGGTTGGGGGTGGCCGGATGGGGCTCTGGTTTTTTGTGAAACCTAATCGAGGTTTTACTTCCTGCCTGGTATACCTGCTAGAATCAAGAGCTTTGTTTGAGGCTATTATATGTGTGGTTTATGCTGAATTGCTGTTGTCAAGTTTCATTTTTCATAACCTCGCAAAGAATGCCAAGTATAGATCTGATACTAGGTTTACAAAGTGGAACCATATTCAAGATTATATATTATTATTTATCTATTCCTGACCAGTACATAGTTTATGTAACTCTGGTTTCCTACACACCTAAAAAGGAACCTGTAAAAGAATTGCTTGAATTTCTATAGAGTGTGCCTTCTTTGAACTAGCACACCAATGTGAGTTGACCCTTTATGGTCCTCTAACCTTGCTCTTGTTGCATTTTTGTGGACATTCTTTTTCCACTTCACATATAATTCAGTGGCATTTGTATCACCTTACAGATCAAGAAGCATTTCAAGGACATCGGTGTTCCTGCTGATCTAAAATACATTGATCCAACATATATGGTTCGGGCCTGTCGGGCAAATGCATATGATGCTATTCTCTGCACCGTGCTTGGGCAAAATGCTGTAAGTTGATTTCTTTTCATTGTGTGCTAATATTCATTTCAATGGAAGAGTAGGATTTTTACAGAAGAAAATTCTATGGATGTCCTTTAGGTCCATGGAGCATTTGCTGGGTTCAGTGGCATCACGTCAGGTGTTTGCAACACACATTATGTCTACCTTCCCATCACAGAGGTCATTACAACACCAAAGCACGTGAACCCCAACAGCAGAATGTGGCACCGCTGCCTCACATCCACTGGCCAGCCAGACTTCCATTGACTCTACTTCATTAACACCTCAGAGCAAGGCACCAAGAGAATTGTTAATCCTTCAAGGGACTGCTAACAGGAAACTTGAATAAATCCGTCTTACGCAAAAAAAAAAAAAAAAAAAAAAAAAGAGGTTGGAGGAGCTCATAGCGAAATTGCCAGAGCCACTCCCAGGTCATTCTGACGTCTTACTCTACTCTTGGTTTGTCCCATAAGTGAAAATAAAAATCAGAAAATGCTATTGCTGCAAACAATTCACCAAAATCGCACCAGTACAAAACTGGCTTCAGCTTAGTGAGATGTTTTTATTGATGATGTACTCTGTATAATATGTAATTGGATATTCTTACTAGGAAGTGCAGTGATCAGAGATGAGCTTTTGGTTGCAGCGTTTCGATGTTTGGTGGTGTTCGCCTTGGGAGGTCACTGTGAACTTGTAATTCTCTTCTTAAATGTATGGTAGAGCGAATAGCGCTCATGCCCATTGAGTAGAAGAAAATAATAATTTCTGGCTTGGAAGTTGGAACTTAAGCTTACGCCTGCGCCTAGCGCCAACATGTCGCAAATTGCAACGGTAGAGCTATAAGGGCGTCCTCAACAATAAGAGACCGTCTTATACATGCCATGTCATTGTTATTTTATTAAAGATATCATTATATGTGCCATGTCATTGTTACTTCATTACATGAACTCTATGTGTAAATGATTTTTTATTCCACATCTTGTCTCTTTCCTCTCATTCTTTATGAGCCGGTCAACAAAATACCTCGTTTTCTGAGTGAGATAGGTGTTGAGATAAGAGATAGTCTTTTTTCTTTTTCATCTTCTTTCTTCCACATCAGAAAAGTGCTGACATGGATTTCTATGAGCCAGTTGAAATGGCACTGTTAGGGATGCCTTAAGCAGCCCTTTTTCTTCATGAATAGGCATGGGTTGTCCAAAAAACCTGCACTTCTTGCTTACAGAAAGCTACTACCTTCTTTTCATTTAAAATTATAAAGTTATTGTGACGTTTCTATATACTTATAATGTAGAACAGAGGGAGTACCTAATAAGCTACACCCAAATCAGTATGGGACCAGTTTTTGAACAGAGTACACACAAAAAACACAATACTCTGTTCATCAGGATATGGTGCATGGTTATCGCTAAAGGTTAGTCTCATACTAACTTTTAGCTCATACCCCCTCGTTCCAAAATAAATGTCGCTGCGAGATTCGTGCTGATCAAATTTTTCTTAAATTAGACTAAGTTTACAGAGAATCTTAGTAACATTTGTATTTCTAAATAAATTTCTTATAAAATGTATTCAGTAATTTATCTAATAACACTATTGTACATCATAAATATTAATACATATATTTTTATATATATTTGGTTAAATTTTAATTTTTTAGAAAGTAAGAATTAATGACGCTCTTTGTGAGACGGAGAGTAACTTATAACAATAATAGGCTCACGTGACATACTCATATAATTTTGAAAATGTATGCATCAGACTAGCTCTTCATTAAAAGCTAACTTTTCTATATTTTATTAAAATAGCATAAAACAATATACTTTGAAACTAGCTCTTCATTAAAAGCTAATTTTTCTCCTTTTTATTAAAATAGCATAAACAATATACTTTGAGCTAGCTCATAAGTTAATATTAGAGTTGCGCTAGCTCTCTCCTCTCTTCAAACACGTTATTTTCTTGCTCGTTATTTTTATTTTTGTGATCACCATCTTCTTCTCTCTTAATCATAGATCAGTTGGTTGGGTTTCCTGTGGTGGAATCTGCCCACCTAGATTCAAGTCCTCGACTTGACACGAGTGCTCGTACTTTCCTAGATTTATTCCAGGATTTTAACGGCGCTATGCTTTCAGTGGTAGATGACGTCCCCATCGATAACAAGGCGTCTGTGGTGACTTTGTGAGTGTGCATGCGTGTCATGGAGTTGCATACGTATGTTCATAGGGGTTAGTGTGCATGCGTGTTGTGGACGACTTAGAGCTTCGGAGGTGCTCATAGGGGTAGGATTTACGTACATATATTCACATGAGTGAGTGTGCGTGCCTGTCGTAGACATCTACGATATACTATACTTTGTAATTCTAAAAAAAACTTAAAAGCAAAAGTTATTTTTTTTTTAAAAAAACAAAAGCAACGATCGCTCAACTTTTTTCCTCCCTAGTTGGCCTCCCAATCCCAAGCAGTGTGCTAGGGGGGAATATGCTAGGGCTGTTCTAGTTTCGGGCTCTGTCCACCACTGCCGCCACCGCGTGCCATTGAGCTCCGCCCAGTCGCATGCAGCGCAGGCGCAGCCGTCTCCTCTCCTTAGTTTGCCCCCATGGCGCGGCCATTCCACCTCTCGTGAATCGTGGGAATGGGACAGTCCGTGGGAATGCCGTCCCAGCCCCCGCCGGGCTCCACCGCCAGGATCCCCCGGCCCCCGACGGCGTCCTCCGCCCAGGCCAGGCCCCCCGCCTTACGGAGATGTGTACGCGCCCTCTCACCCTCCCTTCCGCCCTCCCCGTACCATTTTTCGTCTTTGCGCGCTGCGTAGTCCGGTGGGCTGATGTGTTCCTTCGTGGCGTCATTCTCTCTCTTATGCTGTGCTCGTCGACTGGTGCCTGGAGAGGGTGGAGGGCGAGGAGGGCAAGATCCGCGTCGCTGGAACCACCTACACCCCGCAAATGAGGCATCTCCTCTGCTGCTCCATTTAACGATTTCATTCTCCCAAATGTGCTTTAGTTGTGCATCATGTTTGAAAAATGCCGCTTTCTCGTCCACGATTAGAGAAATTCAGTAGATTGTATTTTTCTTTGGTAATTTGAGAAGTTCAATGGTAGTACAGAAAAAAAAAAGTGATGTCAAACAATTTCCGTTGGTACTCCACAATTGATCTCACGGTGCTGTAGCCTACATGGAAACAGGGAAGGAGCATCGTTGGCAAGCCGAGTGTTCAGATCTTCTGCCATTGTGAGGCGCCATGATTACACCACAGTTGAGTCCGAGGACGGTTACCTCATACGGATTGCCCGTCTCTTGAATATTCCCAAAACACGTGAGAATGGACTTTCTGAGGAGGTAATTGCTATGATTGGTCTCCAGGGACCGGAGTTTTGGAAGCATTGCTACTAAAACAATGGGCAGCCCTGTGCACCGATTTATTATATTCTTTTTTCCTTAATCCTTCAGATACCCATCTTACTGATCCATGACTTTATGTAGGTGTGCGAATGCTTTAAGTTTGGCTTTCCAATTCTATGGCATAGGCTTGTTAATCCAAAGATGGAGCTGGATAATGAACATGCACGATCACCATCAGAATCTACTGCGAATGCACCAAGTCATTCAGTTGAATATTACATGAAGAAGTTCTTAAGTGACAGCTTTTCCAGTTCAATCAAATATGATTCTGATGATGTTGAACAAGAGAGTATGGACCGCTGTTCAAGTGAACATGAGATGGTTTCTCTTCCCATTGAGTGTACATCCTCTCGCTTAGGAGAACGAGGAACTCCAAAGTGTGGGAAAGCTTTAGTGAACCTTGGGATTACCGATGCCTTTGAACTACCAACTGAAGGGATGACTCCAATGTTTGGAGCTATTGGAGGCTCAGAAGACAGTACAGTCAGGAGATTACGAAAACGAAGTGGCAAAGTTTTTGGAATCCCAAGTGGTGGACCAATGAAGAGTGGCCACAAGCAGAAGAAGATCCAGCGTGAAGCATCCAGTAAACAGATGATTAATGAAGGAGTAACATCCGCTGCGGATCTGACTCATGAAAATGCAGGTTGAATTTTGCACCTCGAATAAATCAGTTGACAACAGTTAATCTAATTTAGTATAAAATTCTTCTTTTGACACCCTGATACTCATTCTGGCTTGTGATTCACCCTTTACTCTGATAATATTTTTTTAGCATTCTACTTTTTATTATCTATTGTTATGTGCATATCACCATCCCACACAAATGCATAATATCATGTTGCCACACCTTAGGTCCCTGAATGGTAATTGGTAAAGATGGGCTGGGTGCTGCACTGATGCCAAGGGGTAATGTATTATTCCTATACCTTTGAACTTTCAATAAGCCTTTTAACTTTTAAGGAGAAGATTTGGGCAATCAACTATAATTCTTAACGTTAATGAAATGTTGATGAAATATCTTTATCTTGTCAGGTGGTCATTCTTAGATAAAATAATAGCAGGGCCTTCCTTCCGTTGTCTTTTGTAATGTTGCCTCCTGTAAAACTTTAATTCAGATGGTGGGACATACTGAGCACAGCATGGGGAGATGGTGTAAAAGTAAACCTGTTAAGTTTGCACCTTTTATATGCTTAGTCCAAAGTCCAAACTTGTTGGAAGTTCCTGCTTACCCAGCCACCATGTGCATTATGAAAATGTAGTCTGTTTGTTACATGTTATGCTTGTTCTTGTACTTTGTTTCCATTATGACCGTAACGCATGACACACCATATTTCAGGGACATAGTGGTTTGCCTGTTAACCTATTAATGTTCTTTTAACATTGTATTGATCATCTCCTGTCATATGAAGCTTTGCTGGAGTGTTGTCTAGCAATCATGTGACCTGTTGAATCGTTGAAAGGCAAATATCTGTAGTGCCTATTTGGTAAATCTCATGAGATAATTGCAGGGTTTCTCAGCCGCTGAGATTGTCATTGAAGAAAAGCCGGAATTGCATGATTCACGCCATAAAGGTCAGTTTCATAAGCTGGAGAATTTTCCACTTGTTCTTGAGCACTAGAGTCCTGTTGCCATCACATCACAAAGGTTGGTTTAGGAACTAAATGCTAGACTAACTCTGTTTTCAATATGTTGTTCTGAGCCATGAAAAAGAAGGCTACGTATCAACTGCCTAAACACTAATAACTAACTCTTGACAGGATGAGGAAGACCAGCAAAGGCGAAGAGGAAGAGGGAGCCCGCATGTCTCTTTTGGAACCGGATGTGAAACTTGTGTAGAGTTTGTTTCTCAGCTTGAGTAGCTAACTTATGTAGATGGAGATAGGTCGTGCGTTGCCATGGGTATATGGTGCCACTAACTGTAGGCCTTAGCTCTCAGTTACTACCCTTAATATTGTGCCCAACCTCTAGAATTGATCTGTTTGAACTACAGTCTGGTGATTTATCAGTGTACTGGAAATTGTTTGCGGTCAGCCCTGTTATCTTTTTTTGTTTGATAAACGTCAGCCCAATTATCTCGAGCTGCAAGTATTCCTGGTCCGTGGACATGTACTATCAGATTACTGATTCTGAACAATGTGTTTGCTTTGAATGGAAAATTGTGTTCCTCCGATCAGCATTTCCTAGGTTAACTAGGTCAAAATCGATAACCCTCGATGAGACAGGTGGTCAAAGCGTTGATATGCATATTTGTGTCCGATTTCCCTCCACGATAAAGAATGACCTGTGATATCACTTGTTTACAAGATGCTCCATGAGTGCCTGATAGGGCGCACATGGCGCGCAAATATTTTTAAGATCTGTACTTGCTTACAGAAAGGTACACCGAAATCAGTGATCAGATGCTGTTCCAATTTGGTTGCAGCGTTTTGATGTTTGTCTCGGGAGGTCAAGTATTCTGAACTTGTAATTCTTCTTGAATGTATGGTACAGCAGATAGAGCTCATGGCCATAGATTCAAAGAAAACAAAAAAATTCTGGCTTCGAAGTTATGCCTGGCGCCAGCATGTTTCAAGTTGCAACAGTAGAGCCATAAGCAGCCCTTTTTCTTCAGGATCATTCAGGACTACATAAATAGACCTGGGTTGTCCAAAAAAACCTTGTATTTCTTGCTTACAGAAAGCTACTCTACTTGATAAGTTACACCCAAATCAGTACGGGGACCGTAAAGAAATCTTCTAAGATATAAGCTTTTGAATAGAGTACACGTCCAACGAAGAATTCCAAAAATTGTTACCAACATTACGTGGTGCAGCGATCACCAGCCAAGCACGGTATCCTGGCTGCTTCAGTGCCACCCCTACAAGGGTTGACCATTTTCCTTGCCACAGGATGAATCCTAAGCTAATTCTTGTTCGTCGGGTAAGGTTGGGTTGCAGAGTTCCTCATGTTAGAACCTTGGAAACGTGCTTGCTTCAAGCTACAGCCGTCTGATTCCCACCAACCCAATACTGCTTGACGGCATATAAGATCTTCTCGCGCACGAGGGGGCCGTCCTCGTGATCAACCATCTTCGTGTTCCACCTCATACCCAGAGCGAGGCTGTTCACCTTGGTCAGGACGTCAACATCGTCCCGTATTATGACGGCACCTTCAGGCCTCAAGATGCGGTCCATCTCCAGGAGAATATCTTCCATGCTGCACCTGTTGGTAGTTTCAATAGATAAAATAGATCAGCACAGGCAATGCAAGCTATGAATTCACTACAAAAGACAAGAGTAGCTTACTTGTTTTTATACAAGGTGAAAAGGCCGCTAGCATGGATAAGATCATATGTCCTTGGATAAGTAGAGAAAGCCTCGCACCTGCAATAGGGTAGTGTAAAAATGTAAGTTCATGATTGCTAGCACACTACTTTTGTGAGCACACAATTCAAGTGTAAAATGTCAAACCAGTCATGATATATGCCGATCAATCCTCGCTCATACACAGCCCCCAGGGTGGGCATCTTTGCGATGGTCGGCACAACATTCATCACCCAAGATTTTGGGGACTCTATTGCTGCAGCGAATCCCCCGAGTCCTGCATTCATGTCCATAATATTCCTGTATCTACCAGTAAGCAGATACTTGTTCACACTGCTGTAAGCCTTCACATGCTTCTTCCACATTTTATTGTCTTTCTGAAAGGCCTGAGACGAAACCCCTGGGATCAAACCATTAGCAATTCTTGGAGGAACTGCATTGAGCCTGGCTGGGAAGGGTTTGATTGCTCCTCCAGCTACTTCGCTTTCATCTTTTACATCTGGAAGGGGTGTCACACAGGCCTTCATCTTCTTGTACCTGATGAAGTAGCAGTAGTTTGTAAGAATTTGGAACAGAAAAGAACCATACAAACCAAAGCACTCTGTTCAAATGACTGATCTTATTAACAAGATTACATGAACAGCATACCAGACATCATCTGGATTTGTTGATTCACACATCTGCACAGTTGATTCTTCTTGCCTAGAAGGGAAAGACTCAGTATTCATCCTTTTCCTCCATATTGCCATCTCACCCTTCTCTGAGACTTTTTCCCAACATAGAAGGTCAGCAATTTCCTCTATTCTGTTCTGCTCTGCCTCAAGATCCTTCTTTGTGCGTTGCCAAGCCTTGTAGTTCACCTTCCAATTAATCGGAGGACCAGACAGCACCCAGTAGCCACCAGGCCTTAGAACCCTATCAACTTCCATCATGTACATTCCATCTGTGAAAATGCGAAAACAATTTCGGGTTGTAAAATGACTTGCATCAAACATAAATGAATGTTCTAAGTATCAATGATAGTTACAATCCCTGCATTTTTTTGCTTTGATGCAGAATATAAGAGGACGCATGATTAAGCTCACCATTTGCTCCCCATGGAATCAAGCACCTGGAACAATGGGCCATGTCAAAGGCCCTCGATGGATAGGGAAGTTTTATTGTACCAAGGACACCAATAACAGCTGGGACACCTCTCTCCAGGGCAAACTGCACTTGTGCCTCGTGCGAATCTCTTGGCGCAAACGACATGGCCAAGACATTCCTCTTCAACAAATAAGCTCCCCAGCTAGCCACCTGAAATAGTTATGGTGTGTTAAGACATGAACTAGACTTTGTAACCTATCTCGAATTAGCAACGAGCAATACACAGTTTGGCATTTCCTCTTACCCCGCAACCAGTGTCAAGTGCAGTCCTGACAGTTCCATTGGCGATCGGAATGACTGATGCAAGCTGATCAATATACTTATCGGCTCCTTGCGGGAATTGTGTCCCTCCACCAGGGAATCTGAACACATTACCCTCATACTGAACCCAGTTCTGAATGGCTTTCTCGACCGTCAAGCTCTTATACGGGCAATTTGCAAAAGGGACATAGTCCCGACTCTTGGGCCACGGGAACGGAGCCACATAACCTTTTGGAGGTGGGATCAGACAGTGCAGATTCTCCTTCTGCGCCGGGCAGTGCCGCTCTCTGTAATTCATGTTCTCTCTAGGGAACTTCATCGCCCTGTTCTGGTCTTGGCAGGGGGTGTAATCCGTGTAGCGTTCAGCGCACGGCTTGAACTTCTTCGCCGGCGAAACAAGATCACTAGAGCTGCTGCCACTAGTAGCTTTAGAATGGTGGGTGTCGAAGCTAAGGTTGGGCAAGACGGTGCAGTCGGTGCGCTTCGTGACCTCCAGCGCGATGCTGTCCCCCTTGCCGAACCCGCTCTTCTGCCACGCGCCGAGGATGTAGAAGAAGCAGCACATGCCAATCACTATGCACAGGTACACCGTGCTCCTGGTCCGGTTGTCGCCGGAGCTCGCCTTCAAAGCCATGGCTTACTTACCCTGAGGAATTAGACAGTCGAAAACATGAACTTTTTGCACTATTTAGTCATCCTTATTAGGAATGTACATAGAAATAGAATGCTACGGCTCAGGGGCGGATCTTTGCAAAACAATCTTAATGTACATGCATATATACTTGTAATTAGATCAGATCCGAATACAGTATCAAGTTAGCGTTTGGGTGCTCGGTTTCGCACAGGAGGAAGGGAAGACCCAGGGGTGTGGCGTACCTGGTGGTGGTTGCCGCCGGGCGCCGGCGAAGGGCCCGAAGAAGACCTGGGCACCTGGCGCAGGGCGGCAGCGACGGCCGCCCAGTCGCCGCCGACAGAGAGAGGGAGGTGAGCGCGCACGCTGGGTAAAGGAAGGGGTTAGTAATGGAAGAAGAATAGATAGAGCGGAGTATGCTGGGCTATTTGACAGAGGTTTTGCCGGCTTCGGCTCCACCGGCCACCGCTGTATAATGGGTCGGGTATTAGCTAAAGCACGCGTAGTGGAGATATTTTATTTTTTTTATCGAAGATTGAGCGCGAACAAACATTCGGCCTGATGACCAATTGACTCATAATAAATTTATATTTATATATTTAATATTGAAAATAAAATATTTCTCTCATATTTTTTCGTGCACTTTTTCTGTCAGGCAATCCATCTCATCATGCTTCGCTCCAGCGACGAAGCCAGGAATCGACGAAGCCAGAGCTGGCTTCCTCTTCTTCTTCCTCCAGCCCCTCCTTGCCTTCTTCTTCCTCCTCATGGCGGTAGCCCGGGCTAAACCCGGGCTCCATGTAAATCATGGCCGTAGGGGGGGCTGGAGCACGGGTAGCCCCCCGCTGGCTTCGTCGCTGCTTCACTCTCCTCTCTGCATCTCACACTTAGCCATCTAGCCTGCTCGCTTGAGCTACTTTTCAGTCATAGAATAGTGTTTTCCTCTCAAAATATTTGAGTATAAACATTAGTATAAGCCAAATTTTAGTATAAGCGAACAAATCCAATGAATGTGTTTGGCTGCCTAAACCCCTAATCCTAAACCCTAAGTCCAACTCTATAATTATAGTTTATTATATTATGAACTAGAGAAGCAGTGGCCGAAGCCGCAACCGCAGCCAGAAAAAGCTGCAACGAATGCAGCCATTTATATCCAATATAAGACCACATTTACAATAAAAAAGCTAGCATAATCCAAATTCAACAAGAAAGAAACCATATTTCGGACAATACATGTCTAGCCATGTTACGGGACTCAATTCCAAGAGCACCTTCAGTAACAAAAGCCAACTTCCCTTAAAAAAATAACAAAAGCCAACTTGCTAACACATATAAATTAAAAAAAATACAAAATAGAGTAATCCAACATGCTAGTGTAAAGAAGTATGAGCATACACATATAAATCATACGAAAGTGCATGAATTTAGCTCTTCATAAAGAGCAAACTTATTATTGTATCTTATTGTCATCGAATAAAATAAAAATATTCTACGAGCTAGCTATTTTAGTATTATTGGAGCATATTAGAACAATGGCATGATTGTTGTATAAGAGCATCTGCAATAATAATACAAAAAAATCGATTGGTAAATCAAGAAGTTTCTCAAATGGCTAAAATAAGTTGGAAGCATATTTATTTGGTTCCTCCAACCATTTTTAAAATCTAACTTCTAAAACATAGAAGAGAATTTTACATCAGAAATCATATACTATTTTCAAATTATCCACGACCATTTTTATACGTCTCTCCTATATATTTACATCGAGAACCCTCCTAGTCCTCATTTTTCTGCACGTCCTTGATTGGTTTTCCCGAGTCCCGAGAAATTAGGAGGTGAAATAAGGAGTTGTTGGAAAATGATTTTTTTTTCAATCTTACTAAAAATTAAGATTAAAAGTGGGCTTAGAAACTTTTGAAGATGCTCTAAATCAATAAGTTTTCCAAGCCACATAGAGGTACTTCTATTTGCTAGTGAGACGCAAATTTCAGAGGCGAACAAAAATGGTCGCGTACTGTACAAATTGACCTCGTCACGCTCGCTCACGCGCGCCAGTACAACAAGTCCAAAGAAGCGCGTGATGGCCCTGGGCCGACCCACGACGAGCTAAATCGTGTGGGCTCCACATGCAGCGGGTTGGGGCCCATGGGTGCGGTGGGTGTCGTCGCACTTATGAGGCCACGTGAGTGGGGAGGTGGGGCCCGTCCGGCCATCCAGATTCCGGAGACCGCGTGGTGGACCGTGGAGTAGTAATCTACATGTAAAGGCTGGACGATGATAAGCGGAGCCCAACCCAATCTCCGGAGGCCCACACCTCTCGCCACGGGACTTGCGTCTTTCCGCTGTTCAGGATGTCTGTGCTTTCTCTTGCGACGGAACGGAACACGGAAGTTGTGGTCCGCTTGCTTCTCTCAACAACAACAGCTACAAAGAAACAAAAAGAAAACCCGGTTCGGTTCACAAGGAAATGCTCTAGCTTTTTTTTTTTTGAGCAAACACAGCTGCTGCCTGCTGGGCTAGTGGATTACGAGCAAACTCGCTTGTCATTGTCAGGGCTGCATGCATTCTAGAATCCAGATTACCGGTAGCACCGCAGCCCGGCCGAAGAAAACAAGCAATTGGAATGGAAGTGCAGCTGGACCCAACGGTTCAACGGCCTTCGTCGTGCGCTTCCTTTTGACTATGGCTGCGCTGCCACGGCCCACGGCACCGCACCCACATCCGTGATCCGTCGTGCATTTGTAACCGCCCTGGATTTTAGGGCCGTGCGGTAGGGCTCTGGCTCTAAAAAATAGTTCTGACTTTGGATCTTGTACCGAAGCATATTCTCTGGTAAAGCTGGAGCTGTTTTGAAAAGTTGTTTGGCTAAACAACTCCTCATGTTTGTTATGAATGGCTAAGATAGGGACAATGTCCAAAATGCCCCTGATTGAATAGCTCCTCGTGTCTGCTATATGCTTGCAGATTTAGGGTGAAATCTCCATAATACTTTTATTCCTTTTCTTTTTCTTTCCCCGTACCTTATCTGGTCGCTCACGTTGCAACTGCACGGCCGCATGCGTCCGCTCGCGTCTTTAACCTCTGGAGGCCGTGCTCCCATCCCGCCACTGCCTGCGCCTGGGAGCGCTCTCGGCCACGGTCCACCGGTGGCGCCGCATCCTCCCCCACGCTAGCTCCCTCCTCCGCATGCCCTTCGACCTGCACCTCCCCGCGCTCCTCCGCCCACAGCGCTATGCCTCCGCCCGACAGCCCGGCGTCCGACGGACCCGCGCCGCCCGCCCCCGATGGACCCACGCCGCCCGCCCTCGACGGCCTCGCGCACAGATCTCCGGCGACCTCGCGCCCGCACGACTCGGTCGGGGCAAAAACGCCCATCACCCTGCGCGGGGCCCACGACAACCGGGCAGAGCTAGGAGAAGCTTGTTTTCCGGCTCTAGTTTTCTCTCTCGTCTCCTCTCAGCGGTTTTTCGCGACTCTTAGCCGATCCATTTTCTCCCGTTTGGCATGTGGAGCTGCAGAACTGCTCCTGGAGCTGGTCCAGGAGCCATACCAAATGGCCCCAAAATCGACGCCGCAGTTTCCATCATGTCAAGCAAAATTTGAATTGAATCGAGTGAGTGGCTCGTGATACATTCAAATTTAAACGTAGTAGAGTTTACAGCGGCTTTGGCCGTAGCCAGACCTACCTGCTACATACTTCCTCTATCCCTGAATAAATAGATTACTGGAGTTGTTGAAAGGTCCTTGTGTAGTTTTAGTAATTGAGTGACAACCTAGGTGGACTAATTGTGTTTATGTGAGATACACATGTGATTAGTCCATAGATACATGTGTGTGAGCAACATATGCCATGAAGGTTGAAATGGCTCGGAGATGTTGCAAGTCTCATACATGTGATGATGAAGGAGCTCATTGCACATGAGACATGACATTGAGTCATGTGATTAAGGTGGAGAAGATTAAGACAAAACTTGGCTTGATGGACCGGTTGTAAGCGTGAAGGGCAAGTCGGAGGCTTTGGAGCGATGGACCACGTGGCGGTGAAGCTTGAGCAAGACTTGGCGTCGATGGACGAAGGCAATGGTAAAAAGCAAGTGAAGTCAAGATTGATGAACCAATATGATCACGTGATGATATGAAGTGGATCATATCATTGTTAATCGTGTTGGTGCATGTGTTGCGTCGACATTGGAGGAGATGGAATGGAATGCGCAAGACAAAGGTATAACATAGGGCATTTCATTTCACTAATCATAGGTGTGTAGAGAAGTTGATGACCAGGTTTAGGATAGATGGCCGTACTATCAAGAGAGGCAAACTTGTTTGTATATCGGTCATCTAGTGTCACTCGAGTGATCTAACTTTGTATCATCGCTAGGATCGAGTGGCGTGGCAAGTTGAGTGGCTAATCCTTTGGAAAAATGTTTGTGAAAAGATAACACACATACACATTATCGGGTTCATAAATCTAGGGTCCCTCACGAAACAGCTTCCCAAAAAAGGCTCAGCCCAGTAGGCAACGTTGCAAACAACGCGCAACTCATGGGCCGGCCTAAGTACCTAAATGATAGGCCAGAAGGGCGATCCAATTATCGACCGAAAGGCCTGGCCGAGGAGGAATGGTGCCTGTTTCTGACTCCGGCCCACCTCTCCGACTTCGCCTCCTGTTCGTCGATGGCGTTCGCGCTCGTAGCATGCTTCCTCGGCACGGGGATATCGCCGCGCCTCTCCACCTCCCGCTCACCGCCAATAGACATGGCCATGGGATCGCGTTGCTCCACCGAGGTCATAATGACCTCCTGGCTCTCCTCCTCCTCGAAGAAGATCATGTCATCCCCTACCTCTGTGGGGTCCTCCGACTCGAGCTCAGACTCGACGTTGCTCCTATTTTCCCTGGCCTTCACACGTCGGGCAATCTCCTTCTCCTTCTCATACTTTCACTGAGACTCCTTGGCTTTCTTCTTCTTCCTAGCATCCGCCGCCTCCTTCTGGGCGGCCTGTCGAGCCGCGGCCTTCACCCCCTTCGAAAGGTGTGGCCGGGACTTGTAAGCGTCAAGTCCCTACAAAATAGGCGACTCAAAATCAAAAAGCAGGAAAGCAAGGGGGAAAGAACATAGAGTAAAGAGAGGGAAGCATACCAGTTTGGACACCACCGAGGCATTGAGAGGTCTGGGCTTTCCATTGACCTTCTCTTTGGGCTTCAGCTACAGCACCCGGTCAAGGCGACTCCAGACCTCGTCGTTCGGCAGCTCCTCCGGTGACGCACGATCGGGGTCCGTCGGGCCGCCGTAGTTCCACATCAGCCACGCCCTCTCCACCAATAGAGCAACCCGATGGTGGTAGAGGGTGTGGAACACCCGCACCCCATCAAGGCTGCGCACGCATGAGCTTCTAGAGCTCCGCCTCGATGATCTCCACCTTCTTCTTCTCCCAATGGGAAGGGCCCCACAACCAACTTTCTCGCCTCTCCGGCCTCCTGCTGGTGAACTCTAGGAATGGAGCCTCCACTGGGTTCTTAATATAGAACCACTCCCCGTGCCACCCCTGATTGGAGTCGCAGGGGAGGTACGTGGGATATGAGCCCCCTACGCTCGGTTTCTTCTATAGGGCGAAGCCCCCCACTGGCGTGGCCTTAGGCAGATCCCCCACTGACAAAGTTTGCCCAGAGAATAGCCACCGAAAGAAGTCTATGTGTGGCTCCATCCCGAGGAAGGCCTCACAGACGGTGACGAAGCTGGCGATATGCAGCACCCTAGTTGGATTGAGGTGCTGCAGCTCCAAACCCCACTCTTTGAGAAGCCCGCGTAGGAACCAGTGCGCGTGATATCCTAGCCCATGCTCATGGAAGGTGAGGAAGGAAACTACCTCGTCGGGCCAAGGTTGTGAGAGATCCTCCCTCCTAGGAGCCCTCCAGTGCACCACCTCCTTCGACGGCAGAAACCCCTTTACGACGAAGGCCTCCAGCACCGACTCCCTCATAGTGGATGACCTCCAACCTGACATTTCGCGTTAGGTTCATGGACAGATTTGTGAGTTTTCTCCTCTCTCTCGCTCCCCCCCTTTTCTTTTCTCTCCTAGGAACCATCACGGCACTCAGACGCTCTTGGCGAGAAGGAAGAAAGAAGAGACGACAAATGAGGAATAGGCGAAGGAACAGGGCGAAAAACCCTCTCCCTTCTCTTACTTAAAGAAAAGGGCGCGATAGTTGGGGAAGGCGCGACAATCAGGGAAAGGCGAAACGACGGGGCAAAAAACCCTCTCCCTTCTCCATTTAATGCAGATGGGATACGATGCGACGCGCCTTGATCTATGAGACGCACCCTGCTCGATGGAAAGGTGCCTGATCAGACGGGACGTGGCCTAGGTATGGCCCATCACTACCGCACGCCGGGCGCAAGAACCAAAGCGCCACCACACATAGGCAGCTCTCCGCCTCCCCAGGTGGGACTTGAAAAAGCCCAAAACAATGGGATCTCCGCTAGGAGAAACCATTGGGATTCCTAAGTTGATCGAACAGCTTAGGAAAACATCAAGAGACAGGCAAGGAGCAAAGGGATGCCCCATGTAGGGCATGCCGTCTCTGTCATGAACGACGAGCATGGGTCCCGGTCAGACATTTCTGATTGGAGCTCTTCAAACCCCATCACTCGAGTCATCCAAGTAATACTACCGACCCCCACTATTTCTTTATAGTCATTCATACGTCCATACATGCATTCATTCCATACGCCCATGCTCCCCTGGATGATTCAGGCCCTGAATCGCCCAGAGGCTCAAGAACTAAGGCATCGCACGTGCGGCGAAATGCATCACAATGCTCCATGTTGCGTCACAAAGCGGCAGTTGCCTCATTTAACATGAGCAACGACCGACCGGGGTTCGAAGGCTAGCCCACAAAGGGCTCGAGGCTGCCTCACATCAAACAGAGTCAAGGGAGAAAATGTAGATGAGCCCCATGCGGCCCTAGCCTAGTCTGCCCCGAAGCGGATAGGGTCATCTCAACCTTCTCATTTGATCCTAAGCCTCTGCCAAACCCATAGAATCTCCATCGAAGGGGAGGTCGGCGGGCCACCTGGGTCGGTCTTCGAAATGACCTAGGCATCTACCGGGTTGCAGGTAAAGGAGCAGTGGAATGTCCCAAGAGGGCTATGTCGACCCTGTCATGAACGACGGACCCGGATTCCACTCAATCATACCCGTTAGCGAGCTCACTGAGCGTGTCACTCGAGCCCGAGCGATCGAGGCAAGCAACAAAGCTCAACCCCTTTGGTTGTGAGAAACCAAGGATGGGGTAATGCACACAACTCAAACTGACCCCTACCAAAGCCCAACGGGGCTTGGGGCCTCAAGACACCCAAAAACTCCTGGGTCTACAACCCGAACTCGCCCCATCCCTTGGCTACGCCTCGACTGCACACTAAACGCCTAGGTCTGTGACCCCAAATTTGCCCCATCAGGATCCACGTCTTCAACTCACCTGATCCCACGGCGCGCACTAACGTCAGGATCCGCAAGCTCCATCTTGTCCAATCCCTAAACTAACTACCTCGGTTGCGCGAGACTACAATGACGCCAAGATCCATGACTCTGACTCGCCTGATCCCATGGTGTGCATCGACGCCAGGATCCACGAGCTCTGTCTTGTCCGATCCCTAAACTTGCTGCCTCGATCCCACGACGCGCACCGATGCTAGGATCCACGAGCTCCGTCTCACCCAATCCCTAAAACTAACCATCTCGGTTGTGCAACAACACCTTGGTTGATGACTCCATCTCGACTAAAAAATACGCACACACGCTCGCTGACAAAACCCCCAGACAATCCTGCCCGAATCACCCGGGGGCTCAGGGGCTACACCCACGGGTGCGCGCTGACAAAACGAAACTTCCCCCGCTGGCAACACGAAACCCCCCCGGACAATTCTGCCCAAATTGCCTAGGGGCTCGGGGGCTACACCTGCGGGTGCGCTCGCGCGCACCCGTCGTCAAGATAAAAATCCCCCAAACGATTCTACCCGAATCATCCGAGGGCTCGGGGGCTCCTGTCAGCTTCATAAACCTAGGGTCCCTCATGAACTAGCTTTACAAACAAAGGCTCGGCCCAGCAGGCAACGTTGTAAACAACACGCAACTCATGGGCTGGCCCAAGTACCTAAACAACTGGCCAGAAGGGCAATCTAATCACCGACTGAAAGGCCTGGCCGAGGAGGAACGACGCCCGTTTCCGACTCTGGCCTACCTCTCCAACTGGAGCTCTCGCTTTGGTCTCTAGCCTGCCTCCAGATGGCCTCTCTGACCAGAAGGCCTAGCAAAAATACCACTTCTGACTTTGACCCACATCTCTGACCGGGGATGCGCCAAACCCTAGCTCGCTGCTCTTCTCTGACTAGCATGCTCAGAGTCAACTAGAACCAACCAACCAGGGATGCCCACTCGGTAAGGACCAGGAAATGGGTGGAGAAAGTAAGGCAGGGCTCACAAGTCAAACCACAATACTAGGGACCGTACCCTGTACACCTATAGAAACAGTACTCTACGACCTCCCTGGCACGATAGAACCCAAGCAGTGTTGTAGGCGTTGACATTTTTCCCTACAGTATTGTGGGCACCATTAACTCCCATACGGTAAGGCTCCCCCACATGCCTCTGGGCATCGATAGTGTTGTGGGCACTGGCATTTATCATACTAGGCAAACATGGTAAAACCCCTTGCATGCCTCTAGGTATCAACAGTGTGGCAGACGCTGACGTCTACCATACCCGAAGAAGATAACACAACCTCCCATGTGCATATGTCATTCAACAGTATTGTGGGCGCCTACCATCATCTTGTACCCACCGGCATGGGCAACAAGGCTTAGTAGCATATGTACTCTCTTATGGCAGAACCTCCTAAATTATAGGGCCCACATGCACCTATCACTGTCCGACAACCTTTGACATCTATGCATATGTTTCCGGTAACTTAAGAAGACTGTCGGGTGTCCTCGGGGAACCCCGAATCATCCATGATTTCCGAGCAGGATCACATTACAGAGTCATTGCAGTATTATAACATTTATTCAAATATCGATACCAAAGTAAAAACAACGGAAGTCTTACCATAACATAATTTACAAAACAGTAGTTTTAAACCTCACAACTAAGTTCGATGATTATTACAAAATGAAATAGTGGAGTGGCATTATAATATCATACAAAACACACAATGAAACTGCCCTGCCCAAGGGCCACACATTTACTTCTCATCGTCATCACAAGGAACAACCGTCATGCAGCACGATCTAAAATAGATCTGCTCATGAGCCTCACCTGCAACAAGGGTCAACGAACCCTGAGTACAAAAGTACTCAACAAGACTTAACCAAAATAAAATTGATAGAACTCAGGAATGCCGGCTCATGGGATTCAAGGTATGGCTCTAACAATAATCAAAGTTCTTTTATGTAAAAGCTCTTTAACAAAATTCTTTACTTCAAAGGTAAAACTTTATAAGTACCACATATGAATCTTCCATGATCCGTAATGAGATCATGAATTTCATATCAATCTCTTTCTCAAACCTTACTCAAGTTCTAGTTATTAAACTATGATGATGAACAGAGAAGTGAGTCTCCATAACCAAGGAGCAATGACGATTCGAACCGATTATAACCCAGCTTGGAATTCTAGACCACACGACATATGTAGGTCCTCGACCTACATATATCAACCTACTCTCAGATCCTCTAAAATAAGAATGGGTCCACGCCACCCGAGAATACAGTACTCCACCAATCCAGCCCATTGCCACGTGGGTACATGCTATTCTCGCCATCTCTCCACTCCCAGTGCGCGAGTAGCCATTCTCGTAATAGAATTGCCAAGTTAAGGCTTACTGGAGTATGTGGTTAGTACTACAAAGTCTCACCGCACACAGTTCAACAACGGTACGGACCTTAACCGACATAGACGGAAAGAATCCGCTCACAAGACCTCCATGTCTTGTGGCTCACACACACCGAGTCCGTTCGGTCTAGATTTATTACTCCACATGCTCATATCACATGATAACATAAGTAACCAAAGTTCCATTTAAAACTTGTAGATGACAGGTAATCACCCGACTTTGATCTGTCTAAGCATGGCTAAGCATAACTCGACACTTACGACGTAAAACTGGTAACAAGGTATATACGGAAAAACAATGTTGGTAATGCATCAATTAGGCTTTTACTTAACTCTTAATCACTTGATGCAGTAAAAAAAAGCAAAAGCGAAATTAATTTGTAAAACACAAGGTAGGGTTGTATGCATCCGGGGTTTGCCTTCATTGATGGAAAAGTCCGATTCCTGTGACGTTCCACAAGTATTCGATCCGACCTCAATAGACGGACTAACTTCCTCAGCAACTTGGTTAACTATCACGTGTTCACCTTTGTTCACTACACGTAGTAGCAATATCATGTTTAACATGATGCAGAATACGAAACATGATGCTGATGATGGATGCAAAAGTTAATAATTGGAATACAACTTTCCTTCGCGGTGTAGTTACAAGTCAAACTAACTAAACCTTTCTAGAATACTAACATCAATTGCCAAAGATCATTACCAACTAATGACCTAAGGACATCACTCAATAAAAAATTCAAACAAAACCTAAATCGCTAAAGGTTACTATTTGCTTTTATGAATTAATTAATTAATTAAGAATTATGAAATAAATCAACTTGTTCCAATTGACCTCAAAATTTTTTTAAATGTTTATCACATGATAACTAAGTGGCAAAACAATTTTCATAATTTTTGGATAAATAAATAAGCCTAGAAAAATCATGGAAATTCATTTATTAATTAATTGAGCAATTTTTATCACATTCAAAAAGTACTGAAAAACATTATTTCATATTTTTTTAAATACTATACATCACAGAAAAGTCACACAAAAATTGTCATAATTTTTGGAGCTCTAAATAAATCTACACAAAAATAACAAATTACATCACTATTCATTCAAATCTGAAAATAGAAAAATTCCATTTGAACGCTGAGTCACTGACAAAGGGACCCCACTTGTCATCCCCAACCTCCGACGGTGACCACGGCGGTGACGGTTCTGACCGGTGATAACTCGCTGACGACGAGGTTACCGGCGAAGGCGAACGCACCAACGTGCTGCCCACGACTATGCGCACCTACAGACGTCCTTAGTCGCACTGATTACGGCTCTACACTAACTCAACGCCAGCCATGGCGGACATGGTGGCACAGCTGTGCTACACCGGCGACAGGAGCCCGGTAGTGATTGAACAAAGTGCACGAGAAGTATCAGCAGCTCACCCCGAATACGTTGGAGCAAAGACTGAGACCAGAGGAGCAACGGAGAGGTGAGTCGACATTCCGAGCAGGCACTGGCAGAGCAAACCGTCGTTGGTGGCGATGCTCCGGTAGCTACGGTGGTCAAAATGAGAAATCAATGGGTCATAGAGTACCATGGCATCGTGGTGAAGCTGAAGCAAGACTCAGCAGAGGTAGAGGCGCACCGTGGAGCTCTGGCCACGATGAAACGAGATCGCGGGTGAGGTTGCCGACCGCGAGGAAGAAGAGCACGCACCGTGAGTTTCTGACGAAGACAAGCGACAAAAGCAGGTTGGTTGGGTGTGCAAGTAGTAGGCGGAGCTGTGATAAGCTTTGCAGCGGCTGGAGTGTGCTATAGCGACGGTGAGAGCTCGCTGGAGTTATGGCCGTGGCATCGGGAAAACAGAGCAAGAGAGCAGAGGCAAACGGCGACGGCAAGGCTAAATAGAGCGGCTCAGAAGCATAAGGAAGCTGCGCTATGGCCTTCACCATGCCAGCGTGACACCAAAGATGGCCACGACCGCACCTGGAAGCAAACCGAAGGTCGCCGGCGGTGTAGCTTAGGCGGTGAACACTATTCACAGAATTTATAGAATTGCCCTTCATTTTCAAATTCAAATTACTCCCAAATTTGTATAACAACTCAAAAATCTCCAAAAATAAAAGTTGTTCAAAATCAAAAGTTCTACAACTATGCTTTTATAACCAACCCCCTAATTCCGTCTACATTTTGAAATGAACTTTTGAATTCAAATAGGGAATATTTAGCGAATTACGCCTTTTCGAATTACTCTAAATTTTTCATAACAACTTTGAAAACTCCAAAAACAAACTTTGTATAACTTGAGAAGCTCTACACTTTTGCTTTTGGGCTCAACCCCAAAATATGCTTAGATTTTGAAATGAGTTTTCAGGGTAGGATTTAAATACTGAAAATCAGGGTTTTCACGAAAATTCAAATCCAAACCAAATTTTGACTTGATTCAAACAATTCAATTCAACACTCATAACACAAATGTAAACTTGTTTTAGTGAATGCATATCAAAGTTTGCAATATGACCAAATGCCTTGCAATGCATATGATGACATGTCTTGTTTTTTAATATTTAAACACCTAGGGTGTTACAATCCTTCCCCCTAAAAGAAATCTCGCCCCGAGATTCAAAGCCATAGGGTATGTAATGGAAAAGGAAATGTGTCAGTCCAAAAACATCCTTTTCTTATCCATAAAACAACTGAGGTTCTTTTACAAAACACAATTTGTAACAACTGAGCTCAACTA
The DNA here is from genome assembly GCF_019320115.1 of Miscanthus floridulus. NCBI lineage: Eukaryota > Viridiplantae > Streptophyta > Magnoliopsida > Poales > Poaceae > Miscanthus > Miscanthus floridulus. Next base: position 98,211,490 of record NC_089582.1, on the reverse strand, counting down.
ACAGTACTCTATCCTATATTGACGCTAGAAACTCTAGAAACTTTTCTAACAAGTAATCTTCTGATTCCCAAGTAGCTTCCTCTTCTAAATGTTGATTCCATTGTATCTTATAGAACTTTATTGTCCTCCTTCGAGTAACACGATCTTTCTGATCCAACACTCGGATAGGATATTCAGAATAAGTCAGATCTGATTCAAGTTCCACCCCTTTAACCTCAACATTCTGCTCAGGCACTCGAAGACACTTCTTCAATTGAGAAACATGGAACACATCATGCACAACTGCGAGATGTTCTGGTAATTTCAAGTGATATGCCACTTTTCCATACCTCTCCAAAATTTGAAATGGTCCAATATATCGAGGTGCCAACTTTCCTTTAACACTAAAACAGGTAACTCCCTTCATTGGTGATACTTTTAGATATACAAAATCTCCTTTGTTAAATACCAATGGTCTCCGTCTTCTATCCGCATAACTCTTTTGGCGGGACTGAGCTATCTTGAAATTACTCTGTATTTGCCTAACCTTGTCTTCTGTTTCTTTCACAAGGTCAACTCCAAAGAATCTTCTTTCTCTAGGCTCAGACCAACTTAGCGATGTTTTGCACCTACGACCATAGAGTGCTTTAAATGGAGCCATTCTAATGCTTTCCTAATAACTATTGTTATATGAGAATTCGGCCAAAGGTAAGCATTCGTCCCATTTATTGGAATAGTTAAGGACACAACACCTTAACATATCTTCAAGCACTTGATTGACTCTTTCAGTTTGTCCATTAGTCTACGGATGATAAGCTGTACTATATAGGAGCTTGGTACCCAATGAAGAATGCAAGTGTTTCCAAGAGCTGGAGACAAATTGTGTACCCCTATCTGACACAATAGTCTTGGGTACTCCATGGAGATTCACAATTTGTTCTAAATACATCTTGGCATACCGTAGAGTGGGATATGTATTTTGAACTAGAAGAAAATGTGCTGACTTGGTTAGTCGATCTACAATAACCCATATTGAGTCAAATCCCTTTGACGTCTTGGGTAGACCAACAATAAAATCCATACTTATGTCCTCCCACTTCCAAGATGGAATAGGTAATGGTTGTAATTCACCAGCAGATCTCAAATGTATTGCTTTCACCTTTTGACAAGTATCACACTTTGCTATATATCTAGCAATCTCTATTTTCATTTTAGTCCACCAAAAACTTTGCTTCAAGTCATGGTACATCTTGTTGCTTCTCGGATGGATAGATAACCTAGTAGCATGTGCTTCTTCTAGAATTGACTGCCACAACTCAGGAACCTTTGGTACCACCAGGCGATCCTTGAACCATAACACACCTTCATCATCTATGCTAAAGCATTCTGCTTTTCCATTCCTGACCCTTTCTTTGATATGGGCTATACCCTTGTTTTCCTTCTGAGCAGCAATAACTTGATCTCCAATAGTGGCTTCAACAATTATGTTGGTCAAGCTACCTTGTTGAATTACTTCTATATTCAATTTCTCCATTTCTTGACATAAAGTCAAACCCATTGTTCTCATTGCTAGACAATTGCAATAACTTTTGCGACTGAGAGCATCTGCAACCACATTTGCTTTATCGGGATGATAATGTACTTCCAAGTCATAATCTTTAATCAGTTCTAACCATCTTCGTTGTCGCATGTTCAACTCTGACTGAGTAAAGATATACTTTAAGCTCTTGTGATCTGTATAAATATGGCACATATTATCAAGCAAGTAATACCACCAAATCTTCAGAGCATGGACCACAGCTGCTAACTCCAGATCATGAGTTGGATAGTGTTCTTCATGTTGCTTAAGTTGCCTGGATGCATAGGCAATGACTCGACCTTCTTGCATCAACACACATCCAATATCAATACCTGAAGCATCACAATAAACATCAAATGGCTTCTCGATATCAGGTTGGGCTAATACTGGTGTAGTGGTCAACAGTCTCTTCAAGGTCTGGAAAGCCTCTTCACAATCAGATGACCAGACAAACTTGACTTGGTTCTTCAACAATTCAGTTATGGACTTTGATATTTTAGAGAAATCTAGGATAAACCGACGGTAATACCCTACCAATCCCAGAAAACTCTGAACTTGATGAACTGTGGTTGGCAGTTTCCAATCAAGCACATCCTTCACTTTGCTTGGATCAACTGCAACACCTTCAGCTAACAAGACGTGTCCAAGAAATTGTACTTCCTTAAGCCAAAAATCACACTTGCTGAACTTGGCATATAGTTGATGATCTCTTAAGCGGGTCAGAATAATTCTGAGATGTTCTGCATGTTCTTTCTTATTCTTGGAATATACTAGAATATCATCAATAAACACTACTACAAACTTGTCTAGCTCAGGCATGAACACTGAATTCATCAGATACATGAAATGAGCTGGAGCATTTGTCAAACCAAAAGACATCACCAAGTATTCATATAATCCATATCTTGTGGTAAATGCCATTTTGCGAATATCTTCAGGCTTTATCTTGATTTGGTGATATCCTGACCTCAAATTTATCTTGGAGAAAACTTTTGCTCCTGCCAATTGATCAAAAAGCAAATCTATCCGAGGTAAGGGATACTTATTCTTGATGGTCACTTCATTCAACGGACAATAGTCAACACATAACCTTAGGGTCTCATCTTTCTTTTTCACAAAAATTGCCAGACATCCCCAAGGTGAGGAACTGGGTTGGATAAACCCCTTCTCAATCAATTCTTGTAACTGAGTCTTCAATTCGGCCAATTCCTTAGGTGGCATCCTATAAGCTCTCTGAGAAATTGGAGCTATTCCAGGTTGTAATTCTATGTTAAACTGGACATCTCTATCAGGTGGTAGACCGGGTAAATCTTCAGGAAACACATCAGGAAATTCACACACTACCAGGATATCTCTAATCTCTTTGACAGCAGTTGCACAAATCTTGCCCACTGATCTTCTTAAGGTTGGAAGTTGGATGAGAAGTTGAGAATTACTATCAGGCAAACTCACCCTTAATATCCTATTCAAAGCATCTATAACAATCTTATGCTGATACATCCAATTCATTCTCAAGATTACATCTATATCCTGATCTTTAAGGATAATCATGGTAGTGGGAAAAATATGCCCACCCAGGTTTATAGGTACCTGGTATACCATTTCCTTAGTACACAGACGTCCCCCGGGCGACTGTATAAAGAAACTTTCCTTTATTGCCCCAATTGAAATTTCATGCTTTACCACAAATGTTCTATTGATGAATGAATGAGATGCACCCGAATCAAAAAGTATAACTGCAGGGTGATTGGCAATAGGAAACATACCCATCATCACTGGCTCCCCTTTCAGAATTTCTCTAGCTTGAATATAGAACACCCGTCCTGTCTTCCTCTCATCTTTGCCCTTCTGAGCATTCTGATTGGGGTTCTTGTTTAGTGCTTGACCCTGTTGTTGATTGGCAGGGGCCTTCTAATAATTTTGATTAGCCTGCCTAGGATACAGACATTCCCTGGAGAAATGACCGATCCTTCCATAATTGTAACACAGATAGTTGTGACCCTGGGACGTTGGAGCATTACCACCAGGAGCATTGGTCTATTGAGAATTTGGGTAGGTTATAGCAGGACGGACATTTGACTGTTGCCTGGCTTGAGACTGCAGCGGACAATAAGGAGGACGATTTTGATGTACTGGATGATAAATCACCCTCTGCCTCTTCTGATTTCGCCCAAAGGATCCAGACGGCATACTCTTTTTCTTCTTGAGCTCCTTATGCTGCCGATACTTTGCCTCTGAAGCAATTGCAATATTTACTGCCTCATGGTATGTGACATTGGTACAAGTGGCCATCATAGTCTACAATTTGGTATTCAGGCCTCTCATAAACCACCTCTTCTTCTTGGCATCAGTATTGACATGTTCAGATGCATATTGTGACAAGTGATTGAATCTTCCCACATACTGCATCACGGTTTGATCCCCTTGCTTCAAAGCAAGGAATTCATCTAGCTTCATAGCCATAACCCCTTTAGGGATATAATGGGCTCTGAAGGTAGTACAGAACTTAGCCCAAGTTATTGGAATGCTAGCTAGTTGCATAGCCACTAAGTTTGCCCACCAAGCACTTGTTGCTCCTCTAAGTTGCTGGGCGGCAAACGCAGGTTTCTGATACTCCGTGCATGGAATAAGATCAAATTTCTGCTCTATGGTTCAAAGCCAATCGTCAGCCTCTAATGGTTCATCTGCCTTGGTGAACACTGGTGGTCTTGTGTCTGTAAAATCAATATATGTAGCCTCCTATCTGTTATGGTGGCGACCATGGTTTCCTTGCATCTAATTCTGATTACTCTAAGCTATCTCAAGAAGCAAATGAGAATTTTCGGCCATCACATTGACAAGTGCGGTTATAGCATCAGCCAGATTTGTTGGAACTGGTGGCAGATCTAGAATACTATCCTCATCTTATTAAGTTCCCGGAATATACGAACCCCACATATGACGCATCTGCTCATAACAAACCAAACTTTATTCACAAGTCTTTATTGAATTGCACAAAAGCTTACTCCAGACACATTACATAGAGTTTACTAATATAAACACTAGAACCTATAAGTACCAAAACAAGACTACATAACTTAACTAGAACTAACTATTATACAACTCTACTCCTTTCCTTGATCACTTCAAACTTCTGGCTCAGTATCCATTCTAGAAATATTACTGCCTTCATTATCACTTTCATCAATTATTACTAATTCTTCAGGATCTTCTTCTTCTTCTTCTTTTGATTCGTCATCATCGGCAAGGATGACACCAGGGTCCATGGCATCAGCTTGGGGTTCATGATTTGGATTTAGTAGATTGCTAAGCCTATAAACTTCCTCATGCAGATAGGTATTATGTTCTTCTAAATCTTCTACATAGAATTCTAGCTCATGAGTTCTAGCTCTAGCTACATTTTCCCTATGCCAAACTTCATTCCTTCCCTCCACCATATGAACTAACATGCTTTCATAGTTCCTATGCATGGTGGTGAGATGCCTCAATTGATCCTATAATTCTCCTACCTGTATAGCATCCAAAGCCTTATCTCTAGTAGCTTGTGGTAACTCTATAGAAATCCTCTGTATCTCTACCTGGGGATCAGGCCTAGAGCTGCTACTGCTAGCACCATCATTCCTAGGGGCAAGTTGGTGATGAGGAACTCCTTTGGGTCCAGTGGACTTATGGGGCGTCATCTTGGTATGAGCCATACTGTAGGAAGCCAATTTAATCCAAGTAAGATCATTTGATCAAAATCTAAAGAGCAGCTAGGATAGATTACATTACTCAAACCAGACTCACTACTCAACCCTAGACTTAGAGGTGAAGGAAGTAACTAGTGAATTATTCATGATGCATGAATCGTTCTTACGAACAAAATCATCAAAGCTTATAATACACATAAACAACATTTGTTTTTATGTAGGGCTTAGTAAGATTACTACTCCACCACACGAAACCTTTTTAATCAAATAAGGAATGGTGAGAAAGAAATAAGATAAGCCAGAAGCAATTTGGACCAAATTAACAAATTAAGTTACTCATCCCAAATCGTTTTGGAGTTTTTTTTGTAAACCAATACGACAAAGTCTTTGTAATGATCGTGCTTTGATACCATTCTGTGGCAGAACCTCCTAAATTATAGGGCCCACATGCACCTATCACTGTCCGACGACCTTTGACATCTATGCATATGTTACTGGTAACTTAAGAAGACCATCGGGTGTCCTCAGGGAACCCCGAATCATCCACGATTTTTGAGCAGGATCACATTATAGAGTCATTGTAGTATTACAACATTTATTCAAATATCTATACCAGAGTAAAAACAGCGAAAGTCTTACCATAACATAATTTATGAAATAATAGTTTTAAACCTCATAACTAAGTTCGATGATTATTACAAAACAAAATAGTGGAGTGGCATTATAATATCATACAAAACACACAATGAAACTGCCCTGCCCAAGGGCCACACATTTACTTCTCATCGTCATCACAAGGAACAACCGTCATGCAGCACGATCCAAAATAGATCTGCTCATGAGCCTCACCTACAACAAGGGTCAACGAACCCTGAGTACAAAAGTACTCAACAAGACTTAACCGAAATAAAACTGATAGAACTCAGGAATGCTGACTCTTGGGATTCAAGGTATGGCTCTAACAATAATCAAAGTTCTTTTGCGTAAAAGCTGTTTAACAAAATTCTTTACTTCAAAGGTAAAACTTTATAAGTACCACATATGAATCTGCCATGATCCGTAATGAGATCATGAATTTCATATCAATCTCTTTCTCAAACCTTACTCAAGTTCCAGTTATTAAACTACGATGATGAACAGAGAAGTGAGTCTCCATAACCGAGGAGCAATGATGATTCGAACCGATTATAACCCAGCTGGGAATTCCAGACCGCACAACATATGTAGGTCCCCGACCTACATATATCAACCTACTCTCGGATCCTCTAAAATAAGAACGGGTCCGCACCACCCGAGAATACAGTACTCCACCAATCTAGCCCATTGTCACGTGGGTACATGCTATTCCCGCCATCTCTCCACTCCCAGTGCGTGAGTAGCCATTCTCGTAATAGAATTGCCAAGTTAAGGCTTACTGGAGTATGTGGTTAGTACTACAAAGTCTCACCGCACACAGTTCAACAATGGTATGGACCTTAACCGACATAGATGGAAAGAATCTGCTCACAAGACCTCCATGTCTTGAGGCTCACACACACCGAGTCCGTCCGGTCTAGATTTATTACTCCACATGCTCATATCACATGATAACATAAGTAACCAAAGTTCCATTTAAAACTTGCAGATGATAGGTAATCACCCAACTTTGATCTGTCTAAGCATGGCTAAGCTTAACTAGACACTTACGACGTAAAACTGGTAACAAGGTATATACGGAAAAACAATGTTGGTAATGCATCAATTAGGCTTTTACTTAACTCTTAATCACTTGATGCAGTAAAGAAAAGCAAAAGCAAAATTAATTTGTAAAACACAAGGTAGGGTTGTATGCATCCGGAGCTTGCCTTCGTTGACGGAAAAGTCCGATTCCTGCGACGTTCCATAAGTATTCGATCCGACCTCAATAGATGGACTAACTTCCTTAGCAACTTGGTTTACTATCATGTGTTCACCTTCGTTCACTACACATAGTAGCAATACCATGTTTAACATGATGCAGAATACGAAACATGATGCTGATGATGGATGCAAAAGTTAACAATTGGAATACAACTTTCCTTCGCGATATAGTTACAAGTCAAACTAACTAAACCTTTCTAGAATACTAACATCAATTGCCAAAGATCATTACCAACTAATGACCCAAGGACATCACTCAATCAAAAATTCAAACAAAACCTAAATCGCTAAAGGTTACTATTTGCTTTTATGAATTAATTAATTAATTAAGAATTATGAAATCAATCAACTTGTTCCAATTGACCTCAAAATTTTTGTAAATGTTTATCATATGATAACTAAGTGGCAAAACAATTTTCATAATTTTTGGATAAATAAATAAGCCTAGAAAAATCATGGAAATTCATTTACTAATTAATTGAGCAATTTTTATCACATTCAAAAAGTACTGAAAAACATTATTTCATATTTTTATTAAATACTATACATCACAGAGGAGTCTCACAAAAAATTTCATAATTTTTGGAGCTTTAAATAAATCTACACAAAAATAACAAATTACATCACTATTCATTCAAATCTGAAAATAGAAAAATTCCATTTGAACGCTGAGTCACTGACAAAGGGACCCCACTTGTCATCCCCAACCTCCGACGTTGACCATGGTGGCAACAGTTCTGACCGGCGATAACTCACCGACGACGAGGTTACCGGCGAAGGCGAATGCACCAACGTGCTCCCCACGACTATGCGCACCTACAAACGTCCTTAGTCGCACTGATTACGACTCTACACTAACTCAACGTCGGCCATGGCAGACGTGGTGGCACGGCTATGCTACGCCGGCGACAGGAGCCCGGTAGCGATTGAACAAAGTGCATGAGAAGTATCAGCAGCTCACCCCCGAATACATTGGAGCAAAGACCGAGACCGAAGGAGCAACGGAGAGGTGAGTCGACGTTCCGAGTAGGCACGATGGAGCAGACCGTCGTCGGCGGCGATGCTCCGGTAGCTGCGGTGGTCAAAATGAGAAATCAATGGGTCATAGAGTACCATGACATCGTGGCGAAGCTAAAGCAAGACTCAGCAGGGGTAGAGGCGCTCCATGGAGCTCTGGCCACGACGAAACAAGATTGTAGGTGAGGTTGCCGACCGCGAGGAAGAGGAGCACGCACCACGAGTTTCCGACGAAGACAAGCGACAAAAGCAGGTTGGTTGGGTGCGCAAGTAGCAGGTGGAGCTGTGACAAGCTTTGCAATGGCTGGAGTGCGCTATTGCGATGGTGAGAGCTCACCGGAGTTATGGCCGTGGCGTCGGGAAAATAGAGCAAGAGAGCGGAGGCAATCGGCAACGGCCAAGGCTAAATAGAGCGGCTCAGAAGCGCAAGGAAGCTACGCTGTGGCCTTCACCATGCCAGCGCGACGCCAAAGACGGCCACAACCATGCCTGGAAGCAAACCGAAGGTCGTCGGGGTGTAGCTTAGGCGGTGAACATTGTTCACAGAATTTATAGAATTGCCCTTTATTTTCAAATTCAAATTACTCCCAAATTTGTATAACAACTCAAAAATCTCCAAAAATAAAAGTTGTTCAAAATCAAAAGTTCTACATCTATGCTTTTATAACCAACCCCTAATTCGGTCTACATTTTGAAATGAACTTTTGAATTCAAATAGGGAATATTTAACGAATTACGCCTTTTCGAATTACTCCAAATTTTTCATAACAACTTTGAAAACTCCATAAACAAACTTTGTATAACTTGACAAGCTCTACACTTTTGCTTTTGGGCTCAACCCCAAAATATGCTTAGATTTTGAAATGAGTTTTCAGGGTAGGATTTAAATACTGAAAATCAAGGTTTTCACGAAAATTCAAATCCAAACCAAATTTTGACTTGATTCAAACAATTCAATTCAACACTCATAACACAGATGTAAACTTGTTTTAGTGAATGCATATCAAAGTTTGCAATTTGACCAAATGCCTTGCAATGCATATGATGACATGTCCTATTTTTTAATATTTAAACACCCGGGGTGTTACATCTCTCCCTCTTACTTGTAAGGCCATCCCTTTCATCTATAAAAGGGGATGCGCTCTCTCCCAATAGGTAGATTCATTCGATCGATCAGGTCACTAGTCCACAACAATAGAACCTCTAGGTTTAAACCATGAGCACATGCTCAAACACTTAGCGCATAGCGAGGCTCCCACCACTCTTGGCTCCTCTGACCAGAGTCCGACCGGACCTCTTGTACCCCCCATCTTTCTCCTTCTCATTTGTAACCCCACTACAAACTTCGAGCACCTAGGCTCAGGAATAAAGTCACCGACCGACTCAAACTGGACGTAGGGCATGTTGCCTGAACCAGTATAAACCCTGTGTTATTGAGTGCTAGATCATCTCCGATCACAACGGATGGCAAAACTACAAATATTTACATGTTGGTCACTTTATGCACTGACACACATGGTGGTGTACACTTGGTGGTGTTGGCACATTTGCAAAGGAGAAGAAGTTGGTGAAGAAAAGGAGTTAGTCGCACTGGTCATAGAGTGGCCGGACGCGTCCGGTGTGGCTACCGGACATGTCTGGTATTCTATCTAGACTTCGAGTTCAGACAGGAGTGACCAAACACATCTGGTATGGTGACTGCACGCATTCAATATTTGGACCTGAGGTGAGCGACTAAGTGTTAGCGACCAGACATGTTCGGTCACCACACCGGACGCGTTTGGTGTGAATCAGCAAAGTCGATGTTCAGTGAAATAGTTGATCGGACGCTAGGAGCATCCGATCTAGAGTGACCGGACACGTCCGTTCAGGACTGGGTGTTTACTGGACTCGACCGGACGCTGAGACTTAGCGTCTAGTCAGTTTCTAATAGCGCGTCTGGTTAGCCCTAGGAACTCTCTGGACTCAACCAGATGCTGTGGCTCAGCGTCCGGTCGTTTTTTAATAGCGTGTCCAATCAGACATGTTAGAGAGCCGTTGGAGGCAATGACTAGTTTGGATGGGACACATGGTGGTCAGGCAGCAACTGGACGCATTTAGTATGGCAATTGGGCATGTCCGGTATACACGAATGGTGCGTCCGGTGCAAATGACCTGTGCGTCCAGTCATCCCAAAATTTGCCCAGTGAAGGGGTAACGACTAGTTTAGCCCATGGGGCTATAAATAGAAGGTGGTCTCAGCCATGGGAAGAGCTAAGCACCTTAGGGGACTTTGTGTCCATGCTTGTGAGTGCTTAGGAGCCCTCCATCTCATATATGCTTGATAGTGATCAATCGATTGTGTGAGAGAGCGATTCTAGTGTGATTGCATCATGAGGTTGCATCGAGTGGCACTAGGTGATCGAGTTGCAAGCTGGTGGTGCTTGTTACTCTTAGAGGTTGCCACCTCCTAGATGGCTTGGTGGTGGTCTCCATTGAAGCCCGCAAGAAGCTTGTGTAGTGCTCCGGAGAAGAGCTTTGTGAGAAGAGCAACTCTAGTAAAGCATGTTATTGAGCTACCCTCATCTTGTATTGGTTGTGCGGCACCCTATTGAGGGTTTGGTGGGTGATGCCAATCAGCGCATGAACCTCCAACTGAGTGGTCAACACAACGGGGACTAATGTGTTGGCAAGCACGTGAACCTTGGGAAAAAATCATCGTATCATCCTTGTATTCCCGTTGGTTTGCATCCTTGTTACACAAGCTTATAATTACTTTCATATACATTGTGCTTGTGTAGTTGCTTTTGAAATTAGTTAGCTTATGTAGCTCACTAGTTACCTTCTTGCTTGTGTAGCATAGAAGTAGCTCCCTTACGTTGCTAATTTGGTTTGTGTAATCTTGTTAGTCACATTGCTTAGTTTGTGTAGCTAAGTATTGCGCTCTCTAATTTGGCATTGGTTGCCTTGTTATTGAGCATTGCTAGTGAGCTTAGGAGCTTTGTGCTTTTGCTTACTAGCATGTGTAGGAGCTCCCTTGTTGTTTAAAGTACTAGTGGCATAGGTTTGTGTGACCTTGCTTCTAGAATTGGTTAGGTGAGCTCTAACTAGCCCGACACCTTAATTGCTTAATTAGGATTTTTATAAGGTGTTTGTGAACTTTGATAGAGGGGTGTAGTCTTGGCTTGACCGATTGTTTTAATTCTGCACTTATTTTAGTTAGCCGGCATGATTAAATTTAGAAATGACTATTCACCCCCTTTAGTCGTCATCTCAACCTCACAAGTGGTATCAGAGCTAGGTCTCTCATTTGTGGTCTTCACCAACCTAAGAGGATGGCGGCTTATGGGCTAGATGTTGATTGTCCGTACACTTTTGATGGCACACACTTTGCATGGTGGAAAATTGGATGATATGCAATTTAAGTTTATTTGCCCTCAAATGTGGTGGATGGTAGATGTAGGCTTTTCTCATGTGTTGGATGAAAATAATCTAACTCAAGCACAAGAGAAATGCCTAGATCTCGACATCCAAGCTACTAACATCATATATAAATCTTTGCATGATAACATCTTTGGAGAGATCATGGACTTGAAGTCCACACATGAGATTTGGGTTTATCTCAATGAGAAGTATGGGGTAGTCTCCAATGATGATGATGATGAGTCCATGGAGGAGGTGCATGAGGATGTTGAGCTTGACCACAATTCTGAATTGTGGAAGATTGCTCCACCTCATGGTCAAGTGATGATGATCATACTACCACAAGATCACTTGACAAGATTGATGATGCCACAAGTGTTGCAAATGATGATGCTACCCCATGCACACTTGATGGTGATATTGGTTCATGCTCAAGTCATGATGATGATGCTACTACAAGCTCTCCAACTACACCACATTATTTCATGTCACAAGGTGACACCAAGGTATCAAATGATAATGTGGTTGATCATGTTGATTCATATGATGAGCTTGTTAGTAGACTTGCTAGCACGACCATGTCTTTAGAAAATGAGAAAGCTAAAACATTGAAATTGGAAAATGAAAACTCATTTCTAAAGAACTCTTGTGAAGAACATAAGAAATTACTTGATGCTTTTAAATCTTCACATGATGAGCTAAAATTAAATCATGAGCCACTACTTGCATCTCATGATGAATTATTACAACAACATGCTTATCTCATTAAAGTATTTACAAAGAAACTTAAAAATAATGAGAGCTCATCATATGGATCAAATGATAAATTGCAAAACGTTGCTAACCCTTGTGATATAGGCAAGAAGCATGTATCCACCTCTTGTGATGATTTATTAGAAATGTCATGTTCTTCACAAATAGATGCTTGTTCTACTTCTATGTCTTGTGAGACTAACCTTTTGAAGGAGAACCATGAGCTCAAAAATGAAGTGAAGAAATTGAGCAACAAGTTAGAGAGATGCTACAAGTCAAAAGTCACCCTTTGAGCATATGTTGAAGACTCAAAGAAACTTTGGTGACAAGAGTGGCGTCGGCTTCAAGACTAGCAAAGTCAATCATCAAGAAAGCCGCAATGACATGAGTGGCATTGGCTTCAACAAGAGCAAGATCAAGGGAAAGAGATGGGGGAAGAGAAGATATGAAAGAGAGATGAAGAAGCAAGAACAAGAGAAACTCTCTCATTTCATGTGCTTCAAGTGCCATGAAGTGGGACATCTTGCAAATGGTTGCCCCAATGAAGAAAAACTCAAGTTGAAGAAAGAAGAAGAGAGGCTAAGGCATGTTAAGTGCTTCAAGTGCCGCACATGGGGTCATCTCACCTCTATGTGCCCAACCAAGCAATTGGTGAAGCAACTAGAAGAGCCTCAACCAAAGCCATGAGTTGAGCAAGAGAAGACACCCCAAGAGTAAATCAAGATCAACCATGAAGATGGTAGTGACTTGATGAAGAAGAAGAAAACAAGAAGGGGTGGAAAGGCAAGGCTTCCAATGCAAACTCAAGATGCCAAGATGATGAGCAAGAATGAAGATGAGAAGAAAGATTATGCTCACATCAAGTGCTTCAAGTGTGAAAATACGGGACACTTTGCCTCTAAGTGTCCCACCAAGCTTGAGAAGAAGGCTCAAGCAATCAATGAGAGGCAAGGCAATGGGGAGCACCACATGAGCAAGGAAGAGAAGTCTCAATCAAAGAGAAAGAGTACTCATTCCGGGAAAGGGGACACATGGCACATTCATGTCCCCTAGGTAACACTCCTAAGCCTACTTTAATTGATGATGATTCTATGCTTAGGAAGGATGGCAATGGTACCTCATTGGTTGCAATTGCAAAACATCCCACTATTTATACTAAGGCTTCACCTAAGTATGTTGCTCCTAACTTGAGAGAACCCAAACTTATTTCGGTACCATAAAAAAGTGGATGATTGTTTGTAGGTACCATTGGCATTGGAGGCTTGGTTCAAATAGTATCCATCTTGTTGATCATGTAGTTGAGCCAAGTATTGCTAAGTGATGATCATTATCCCAATGCCATGACTAATTGAGTGAAGTCCAAATGTGCCACAACATACAAGTGTCATATTCAAGTTATGGTGATTTATTGGATTATTTGATGTCTTGCAAAATTATTTAAGTTGAAGCTTGCTAGTTGGATGATCATGAGCTAACCAAGGTATATCTCTTGTTGATCATTTCATTTGGGTGCATATAAGTTGATTGAATTGGATAAATATGCAATGTGGCTTGCTATAAGATGTTTGAATGGATAAATTGATTAGTAGTCAAGTTTGGATTAATTTGTGTTGGATAAGTTTATAAGATGACATTCAGTAAGTGGATTGAATGGACTTATGTCTTGTGAAAGTATTCAAACAAGTTGGCTTCAAGTTTGATTCATATTTGATGAAGTATAGCTCAATAGTTGAAATCTGTCCTATATTGCAAAATCTGAGCTAGCTATGATCCTAGCCATGTTTGAGTGATCAAAACTTATTGGATTGGCATAAAAATTGGTGTACATTCTCTAGACTTATGGTATAAGATGTTGTACAAATTTCATGAGAATTAGATCAGAGATGCTTTAGTTTTGGAGTGAATCTTGTCAGCTATAGTGCAACAGTTTTCAGCATGTAGCAGTGGTGGAAGAATTGAAATCTGGTAGTAATATAGAAGTCAAATGAAGCTCAAATTTTTACAGCGGCTAGATAACTTAGTGAATCACATCTCCACCAAATTTCGTGGTATTTGAATTTGTACTTTAGGAGATATGCATTTTTCTTTGAATAGTACAAAATCTACTAGAAAAGTGATAAATGTTGAATTGATCTAGAGTCACTTTGATTGAAAGGTCCTCAAATTGGAAACATATTTATAAGTAATTGAGGTACCTAAGTTTGGTTTTGAGATAATCTAAAATCATGACAAGCAAAGAGTACAAGGCTATTTGATTATGGAGTGTACTTTGCACATATTTGGTACTCAAATTGGAAAATCAAGATCAAACTTAAGATGAAGATGAAGTTTAAGTTCTAGTGGCTATTGGAAATCATTTGGTAGAAAGAAAAGGACTTAAACAAGTAGAAAGAAAAGGACTTAAAGGAGGAATCAAGGTTACTCATCAAGTTAAGTCCATCACTTGGGTCAATCAATAAATTTATTTTAAGTGAGTGTCAAGAATGGTTCTTGGAGAGAGGTCACTTCTCCCTAGTATAGGGGCTTGTCGCCTATGAGTAGGTAAACCAAGTGTGGTACTTGTAAGGCTAACATAGAAGTGGTGATCCGAGAAACATTTGAGATTCTTAGTTGAAGCAATCAAAAGGGTTGACCAAGAAAAGCAAGCAACACCCAAAAGAGAGCTAATCATGATATTTCAAGTGGTATTCTCACGTTGATGCTCTCATACAAGCATTGATCAAAAGATAAAGCAAGCCAACCATAACAAGAAAGTGCACTTGATCATAAGTGGTATTCATTTCATATGGGTGAAGAATGGAATTCAAAATGTTATTTATTGGTCTTCACCAAGCTTATAATTGGACCTCACATTGCTATTGGAGTAATAAATTGTAATCTATGTGACTATCCTCTACTCCAACATAGCAAAGGTATCATTGTAATGCGCATGACCATTTTATCCCGTACTAGTATGCAGTTAGTGCATATAGTATATGCCTCATAGGATCATGCAGAACAAATGAAATGTTTAAATTCATAGCCAACCACTATTGCTTGAATGATTAGTTGATCTAGTGGTTAGTATATGAATTTGTTCATGAGCTAGTGAACCTAAGTACTTGACTTAATTAGGATTGCTAACAAGTAATAAGTACAACATTGGCAAGATAACCCTTGAGTTTACACCAAAATTTGGAAGGAGAGTCATAGAGACCCAGAAGCTCCCAGGATCATATCATCAAGGGATCAGTTGCGGGCGGATTAGAAACAACTGATTCAGACGTGAAATCTAGGAATCAGCTTTCTTTGGACAGCGCCAGCAGATAACGACAAGGCTACGATCAATGCTAGGACAAAAACATGTTGGACTCTACAAAATGAGAAAGATTAGAGTCCAAGTTATCTTAAATTAAGAATATTTTCATCCCAAAGTCTGTAACAAATCGTGCTCAAATATGATTCATGTTTAGGCTCCGGGTATAAATACCAAACTCCGGCTATTGTAAAAAAGAACCTATTAATCAAATACAAGTCAATTACTTTTTTCCCTTCGGCCACCCCTTAGGAGTAGGAGTAGAGTAGATCTCGGCGAGTTATTCAGCAAGTATGGCTGCATCGATCTGGATGACCTCCACTGCTTGTTGTAAGTACCGTCATGGTTTATACCTCTGTTCGTATGGCTACATCAATCCGGTCGACCCCCACTGCGGCTCTGTTATAAGCTAGTTATCGACCCTTGCCTAATTCAAGTATGGCCTATGTGATTCGGCCTCACACCCCACTGCTTGAATTAGATCAAGGTCAAGTTATCGGCTCTACCTTTGAATGACAGTCTTTGGTAGATTTATTAAGTTACCAATATTACTTATTGCTTTCATTGTTTATCTAATTACAACAATATCACTTTGCCCGATTGAGATTGATCTGGATCGGCCTTATATCTTATTTAACCCATCGTTTGCTAATCTTAAACTGATCTAATCTGCATCTTAAACAATGAGTTATATTTTTATTGGCTATTTTATATCAATCTTAATCGTGCATAGCGTGCGGTTAAGGCATGTTCGATCTTGAGTAGATCTATTGGTTAGCGAGAATCGTTCCATGGCCCGTCATCACGGCCTATGGGATTCTGCCTCCCACCCCACTATTGGCACCATGGAGTGGGGGTCGTTAGTTGGTAGATCCGTTCCTGAGAAGGCATGACCTTAACTGTGCGCTATGCCTGAATCGACTTTTTAGCCGATATCGAATGCTTTCACGAACAGTTCACATCACAAGATCGTTGAAGTAGAGATAAGTTGAAAGATGTGTTAGCCCCATGATCTTGTTATTATATTATAGCCTGCATGATTCTGCCTCATGCCCCGCTGATATTAGTAATGAGTTAGGGTCATCGAGTCTATTGTTGTTCTATGGCCTGCATGATTCTGCCTCATGCCCCACTGGTCATGGCGATAGATGAGATCTAACATGTTCATTAGATTTATCTTTATTAGATGGTTGAGCGGTGTTGAATTGTTTCTTTACATAAATAGGAGTTCGGTTACTTGTAATCATTGGCTCAGTATAAACCAATCATTATCGATATCTTATTGCCATTGATTAATGTTTGCTTAAATGATATTTATTCTGAATGATAACTGATTCTTCTTCACACGATCCCATGAGCTCTAACTGACTTATTCTCATGAATATACTAGGATCAGCTATTTAGCCGATTTCCTTCCATATCGGCTCTCATAGCCATACTTTCAGAACTATTTGGCAACACCGACAAGTTTCGCCCTTAATTACTGATGAACTTTCTCTCCTTGTCAATTGCAGGGTCAAATTGACTAGCATGCCTTGAGAGGATTGTGCAGGATCGACCACCCCTATGCTGAAGCTAGGTGGATCTGCTCCATTGAGTGGACCCTTCCGGCTTGCTGCGCGTGTCCTCAGCACGGGACAAAATTCTGTGTCGACACATGTTTCTGGCACGCCTGGTGGGACACCACAATCATCATGGCGGTTCACAACAACGATAACATCCTTATGGTACATTATGAAGACCTACCTAATGAAGATAGGGATACCATCAACAAAGCTATGGAAGAATTTCAGAAGAAGTGTTTGCTGTCCTACACCAAAACGCGTGACAACACAATTATTCAAAAATTTCCACTACCAAGAGTTCTACTACATGGACAGACAGATACAGTCAAAGCTGAAGAAAGGTATTTCTTTACGGAAGCCATAGACAAATCTATTCATGATGCCCTATCAAGCCACAATGAAGCTTTCATTGACGCATTTCACAATGCCATGAAAGAGGTGATTCATGGAATTCTAGTTAGTCAGGTTGGATCAACTTACAACATTCCAAATCCGTTGACCCAAGGGACTAATCAAGTCAGCACCAGCCATCAAGAAGCAACACCAGCTAGTAATGGTGAAGTCCAGGCACTTCAAGGTTCATCTGAACAAACTCTAGGTGCTACTATAAATCAGATACAGTACAATCCTGGACCATCAATACAGCATGTGCAACAGCCAGCGGGGAAAAGTTAGAACCAGATGATCAATTTTGGCACATCAAGCCACATACCATCATCGGCTCAGAAGATAGCACCATCCGTTCAGAAGATCCATAGAGATATAGATCTTTATGTCTATAATCAAAAACTTCAAGCAGCAAGCCAGCAAAGGACCCAATAGATTGAGATTCCACAAAACTATCATTATGGCACAGATTATAACACCCTCCACATGATGCCAAATCTAGGATATCAAGGCACGTGGGATTTCAATCCATAGATGGGTCAGCAAGTACCGAGAAATCCAAATCCACAAGCTGACAAGTTGCTGCTGAAGGTGACTGAGATGATGAAGAATCAGTTTGGCCTGAAGCCAAAAGGGCTGACCTTTTTGTATAAACGCCCATATCCAGAGTGGTATAATTTGGTCGCTCTTCCTACAAATTATAGGCTCGTGGAATTCACCAAGTTCACTAGTCAAGATGGTACAAGCACAATAGAACATGTCAGTCAGTATCTTACACAATTAGGCGAAGTGTCAGTTAAAGATGCCCATCAAGTTCATTTCTTCTCCTTGTCCCTATCAAGGCTGGCCTTCACTTGGTTCTCATCACTACTAGTCAACTCCATTGCCAATTGGGCTGACCTGGAGAAGAAGTTTCATACATATTTCTACACTAGGACTGGAGAGAAGAAAATAACTGATTTGACAACCATGAGATAGAGGACTAATGAATCAGGCACTGAGTTTCTTTAGAGATTCTAAGAGACTAAGAATCTATGTTTCTCATTGAGCTTGGCCAATGATCAGTTAGCTACTTTAGCCATCCAAGGAATGCTGCCGATATGGAAAGAGAAACTGTTGGGACAGGAATTTGACAACTTGGGTCAATTGGCTCAACAGGTGGCAGCACTTAATAGCCAATTCTAGAGCATATGTAGAGATACCTGATTCTAGAAGAGTACCTCAGTGGTCGAAGCTTACGATCCATATTCAGTCAATGATAGCTATGAAGATGAAGAAGAAGAGGTTGCTACAGCTGAATGGAATTAGGGCAAGAAGAAAGTGATGGTGCCAAATCCTTGGGGAAGAGGAGTTGAGGAGAGTTATGACTTTGATGTTACCAAATCAGACAAGCTCTTCAATTTCTTACTTGAGAAGGGCAGATGAAGTTGCCCAATGGTCATGTCATGTTGCCCCCTGATTAGTTAAAGAACAAGAAGTTATGCAAATTCCATAACGCTACTTCTCATTCCACTAATGAATGTAGAATCTTCAGGCAGCATATATAGAGAGCTATTCAGCAAGGGAGGCTCAAATTCGATACACCTCAGAAGATGAAAGTCGATGATAATCCTTTCCTAGGAGATCAGAACATGGTTGATGCTGGGCTGTTCAAAGAAAAAACTAAGGTTCTAACATCAGCCAAATCAAAAGAAGCTGGAACAGTTGATCCCAAGATGCAAATATCGGCTGATGAGTATAGAGAGATTAGAAGACACCGTGCCAAACAAAAGAGCCGATACGAGCAGGGAAAGACATCGAAAGCAGAGACATCAAAGCCATCAGTCATGTCTTGGATTCTGTTGAATAAATGATAGCGGCAGAAGGAAAAGGATTATCAGCGTTGCTTAAAAGATCAAGCATACCAGCATCAATTAGAAGAAGAGAAGTATGAAAGGGAACAAGCTGAATTATATTGGAATTGTCCCTTCTTTAGACATTGCTAGAATGAAGGTTTGAAGTTGCCTACCAGACACGACTGTCCAGAATGTAGCAATCAATGTCAGGAGTATGGGCAATCTTGAACCAACCGCCGGTCTATCCATGCTCAAGATGCATATCATTATAACAACATGGATCAGCGCTTAAAAAACAAAAGTGTTCATGATCGGTTAGGGAAAAGAGTCATTGGATAGAACTAGGCTAATCATGAAGAGGAAGGCGCTGAAAGAATATACACGTGGCAGGAAGGCTAGTGGTGCCCAAGAGATTTGATGAGAAGCCAAAAGAGAAGGGTGCAGTGCCTAAGGAATAAAGAGTTGGAATAGGCTCAAGTATCCGGTAAAACTCAAGTATGGCATACTAAGCAGATAGCTGATAAAAGGCAACCATCGGCTAATATCCAAATAGCTTTTTTGTTGCCATCAGAGTTCAGAGCTCTGGCAAATCAAGAAGTTTATTCAGATTTCGATGAATCAGAGTATGAAGAGATGGTTGCCAAGTTGACAGTCGTGCAGCAAGCGATATTTGATAGACTAGTCAAACATCGACACTTGAAGGCGTTGTATTTGAAAGGTTTTGTTGATGGGAAGCCGATGAACAAGATGTTGGTGGACGGAGGTGCATCTGCCAATCTTATGCCTTATACTACTTTTTGTAAGCTTGGCAAAGGACTAGAAGATCTATTGGAAACTGACATGTTACTCAGAGACTTTGGAGGTAACATGTCTAAGACCCGGGGGGGGGGGGGGGCAATAAACGTCGAACTGACAATCGGGAGTAAAACTCTACTCACCACATTCTTTGTTATTGATGGGAAAGGATCATACAGTTTACTCCTCGGTCGTGATTGGATTCATGCGAATTGCTACATACCATCGACCATGCATCAGTGTTTGATTCAATGGCATGGAGATGATGTCGAACTGGTTCGTGCTGATGAGTCCATAAGCATCGCGATAGCCGATCCAGTCTTTTGGGAACTAGGAGATTTCGAGTGTTTTTCTGGCAAGACATGGGAAGTAGGCTTCATTAAAATCAGCAATGAAAGCCAAGAGCCAATGCAAGCGATCGGCTCTGAGAGTTTGTTTTAGTAGAAAAGTCATAGCTTCACGTTGGCCGTTGGATCAAAGGAAAATGAGTATTAAGTCTTAGAGATGGGTTTAGGCCGATGTATGTGAAGGCTGAGTTAAAGTGTAAGTGCGATTCAGAGTTAATGGATTTCTTAAGAGAAGTTCTGTTTCGCTTAATAGGACGCTTGACCTAGGTTGATTACTCATCTGACCTTTTATATTGAAAATTCTACTAGATGTTATCCTAGCATCTGAGCAACACTCGGTAGCTGATTCATTCTTGGCTCTAATCGCTGGTACCAGGAGGGTATCACCTCTAGTTTAAAAAGTAAACATCTTCAAAGATAATGAAAGCCGATACGATATGTATCGCCTATAGAGCAAAAAACACAAAGATCCGTAGTCATACACAAAGGCATTGCATTGAAACACAATCATAAAAGAACAGGAGTCTTCATTCATTGGTTTATCCTAGATGCAAACTAATTGAATACCTTGTTCACCACATCTTGAGCGGGTGTAATGTCCACGGTGGCCTCTGCTGCTACGGTGAAATCTTCTATCAGATCTTTATGTCCCTCAGGGCCATCGTCGGCCAGGAAGCCAACCTCCATGGTATGGAGATCATGCCTGGTTTGGACCTGTGCCACAGTTAGCGCCACCACCGCACCATGACGAATGCCATGGAGAGCAATCTCTTGGATGCGGACTGGAATGTCTTGGAGACGAATGTCAATGGGGGACCCCCTTGCATTGACGACGTCCACGGCTGCATTCGCTGCCGATTGGAGAGATTCCAGTTGCACCATTTGAACTGGCAATTGCAGAAGAATATCAAGGCAAAGGCAACAGAAACTAGGATGGAAACATTCATGAAGCTCATCTTACCTGCTACCGTGGCGTCAGACTCAGCCAGCCATGCTCGAACGGCATTGGTCTCCTCCTCCGCCACATTAAGAGCAGCCTGGAGGACTCCCAAATGAATCTCTAGCTGGCCATTGTTCAAAATCACCTTGGAATAGCAGTCCTCGGCTGCCCTCCATTCTCGGAAGAAGCACCGGGCATCGTCACCATCATATGAGTTGGAAGAACCCAACGATGAAGCCAGCATAGAAGATGCAGCGTCAGCAGGATTGTCAGTCCTAGAAAAGGAGTGAAGGCTGTCATTCACAATGAGCTTATAGGCAAGTCAGAGCAGACCATCATCGTGAACAAGGGTTGCCAATCTTACCTTATGCGCTGGGAACGCTGGTTCATCGGCATGTCTTCCACCGGGATTTCCTCTGCTGCGCGCTTGCCTTGATTACCTTCGTCGGCCATGAGGAACGAGTGAATTTGTAGAAAAGAGGAGTGAAACCGCTACAAGGTTTTGGTAGACGGAAGGAAGCAAAGGAACAGTTGCAGATAGAGAGGTGTTTAAAGCTGAAGCCCTCGGTTGGTATTTGAAGACGTGAAGCAAAGAGGTGGATGCCTCGGGACGTGTAAAAGGCAACAACAATTAATAGAAGGTGAAGCACCACTTCACCAATGCCAATGGAAATACAGCACTGAGCAACTAAAAGGCAGGAAATCAAAGGGTTCTCCTAATAAAAGCCGCGTTTTCAGACTTGGTGAAACCAAGGGCCTGGATTGGCTATATCAAATTGGCTCTTTAGCCAAAAAGGCAATCATAAACAAAAGTGATGCGCATAGTGCCAAGACAGGAAAATTAAATGCTAAATATTGTCTATTACAAACTACGGGCCGAGGAAAACCTTGCCTACTATGTCATCGACCAAGGTATCAAAAGCTATAGAATTGGCGGCTCTCATGAAATCCTCGACCAAGCGCTCCTACTCCCCAGGGTATGCTACGTCTAGAAAACCATGGGGAAGAAGCTGAAGATTTTGGCCTGAACAGGCTTGGGTGGCAGCCAACGCCGTGGCAGTGCCATGACGAATGCCATGGAGAGCAACCTCCCTGACATGATTTGGGATGTCATGTAAACAAACCATTGGAACGGCGCCCCTAGCATTAATAAATCCTGCCGCATGATCCGTAGCTGATCGAAGGTCCTCCAGTTGAGCAGATAGATCTAAAAGATTCAAAGGGGAGGTGATCAGAGTCTCAGAGACAAAATTGAAAAGAAGTAGAGGTTACGACAGGTATCTCACCTGCAATTCTGGCCTTGGCCTTGGCCAACCTATCCTCCATCGAATCGACCGTAGGAGGTGATCGGCATCGGACCATGGCCAAGGCCGATTCTATGAGGGATAGACACTCAGCAAGACTTTGGCCATGTCGATCAATGGAGGCAAGTAGATTGTCATTATCAATCCACCTCATCTGATGGCAAGAGGGCTGGCGGCAAGCCATCGATGAGGAAGGCCCTGAAGGCCGAACGGAGTCGGCCCTGTTCCCCAAGGTAGCAGAGGCATCACGGGATACACCTTCCTAATGACGAAGGCACTGATGCGATGACATAGATCCGATGAAGGCCTTCTCAGGGGACCTCTTGCTGTTCTCCATGATCTCTGACCTATGGAAAAGCAAGAACTATGCTAGGGGTGTAGAAGTTTTGGGGCAAAGTGAGTTATCCTTAGATCAACTTCTGAGGCCCATTTATATAGCCCAGGAAGGTGGGAAGATAGATTTCACCAGGGGTGTGAGTTTGGAATCAGAAACGAAAGTGGAACGGCACTTTGGAAGTTCAAGAGATGGATAACGGAAGGGTAACAAATTCAAACTCATCATTTCCCCAAACTACGAAGCATCGTGGGACGGATACAAAGAATCTACATTGACTAGAGATCTACCCACCAAGGCCTCTTTGTATTGAAGGGAGTCCGGATCCCCATAAGGCTGAGGGTCATTGTGAACCAAGTCACATTGGCCCATTGATAAGATTGTGTAAGAGAAAGGGAAGAGCCACCCGCCTAACAGATACCTAGCTAATTCCTCGGTGACTGGGATACCGTTGAAAAGAAGCTTCTAGCTTTTTTGATAGGCATTTGATGGAACAAACAAGGGGAAGATGTCCATATATTCTAGCCTTCACAAAACACTAAAACAACTTTGTGAGCATGGAGAGAAGACCCAGGTGATATCACAAGAATTCTTCTAACCGCGATGGCTGGTCTTCTTGCTCAACGAAACGCTAGAATAAGTGACACAATTACCCCCATGCACAAGAATTCTTCTAACCGCTTAAGACCTACATAGCAAAGGGATAAACCATGGAGGATCTAGCAGAATAGGAGACACCCGAGGAAGCAGATAAAAGTGAAACAAGGCTGAATTGTTGAATTTGCTCCCACCAGGTTCGGATAACCATTTTATAGCCGGCTTGGAAGGATGAGTCCGAACGCCCGTGGAGCAATAATGCTCTGAAAAAGTTTTGAAGCATGGGCTCATGATTTGATATGGACGATGATGAATAGTAGACCCCAAAATTCCTTACCCGTGACTATGGGCCTATCGGGAGCGCGGACATGGTAATTTTGGAACAAAATTTCTTTTGTCCCAAAATTGGGGGGCATGTGTTTACACCAAAATTTGGAAGGAGAGTCACAGAGACCCAGAAGCTCCTAGGATCGTATTATCAAGGGATCAGTTGTGGGTGGATTAGAAATAGCTGATTCAGACATGAAATCTAGGAATCGGCTTTCTTCGGACAGCGCCAGAAGATAACGAGAAGGCTACGATCAATGCCAGGACGAAAACATGTTGGACTCTACAAAAAGGGAAAGATTAGAGTCCAAGTTATCTTAAATTAGGAATATTTTCATGCCAAAGTCTATAACAAATCGTGCTCAAATAGGATTCATGTTTAGGCTCCAGGTATAAATACCAAACCACGGCTATTGTAAAAAAGAACCAATCAATCAAATACAAGTCAATTACTTTTTTTGGCTCCGGCCACCCCTTAGGAGTAGGAGTAGAGTAGATCTCAGTGAGTTCTTCAACAAGTACGGCTACATCGATCCGGTCGACCTCCACTGCTTGTTGTATGTACCGTCATGGTTTATACCTCTATTCATATGGCTACATCGATCCGGTCGATCCCCACTGCGGCTCTGGTATAAGCTAGTTATCGACCCTTGCCTAATTCAAGTATGGCCTGTGTGATTCTGCCTCACACCCCACTGCTTGAATTAGATCAAGGTCAAGTTATTGGTTCTACCTTTGAATGGCAATCTTTGGTAGATTCATTAAGTTACCGATATTGCTTATTGCTTTCATTGTTTATCTAATTACAGCAATATCACTCTGCCCGATTGAGATTGATCTGGATCAGCCTTATATCTTATTTAACCCATCGTTTGCTAATCTTAAACTAATCTAATCTGCATCTTAAACGATGAGTTATGTTTTTATTGGCTGATTTATATTAATCTTAATCGTGCATAGCGTGCGGTTAAGGCATGTTCGATCTTGAGTAGATCTATTGGTTAGCGAGAACCGTTCTATGGCCTGTCATCATGGCCTGTGGGATTCTGCCTCTCACTCTACTGTTGGCACCATGGAGTGGGGGCTATTAGTTGGTAGATCCGTTCCTAAGAAGACATGACCCTAACTGTGCGCCATGCCTGAATCGGCTGTTTAGCCGATATCGAATGCTTTCACGAATAGTTCACATCATGAGATCATTGAAGTAGAGATAAGTTGAAAGATGTGTTAGCCCCATGATCTTGTTATTGTATTACGGCCTGCATGATTCTGTCTCATGCCCCACTGATATTAGTAATGAGTTAGGGTCATCGAGTCTATTGTTGTTTCTACGGCCTGCATGATTCTACCTCATGCCCCACTGGTTATGGCGATAGATGAGATCTAACATGTTCATTAGATTTATCTTTATTAGATGGTTGAGCGGTGTTGAATTGTTTCTTTACATAAACAGGAGTTCAGTTACTTGTAATCATTAGCTTAGTATAAACCAATCATCATCGATATCTTATTGCCATTGATTAATGTTTGCTTAAATGATATTTATTCTGAATGATAACCGATTCTTCTTCACATGATCCCATGAGCTCTAACTAACTTATTCTTATGAATATACTAGGATCGGCTATTTAGCCAATTTCCTTCCATATCGACTCTCATAGCCGTACTTTCGGAACTGTCTGGCAATATCGGCAAGTTCTGCCCTTAATTACTGATGAACTTTCTCTCCTTATCAATTGTAGGGTCAAATTGACTGGCACACCTCAGGAGGATTGCGTAGGATCGACCACCCCTGCGCTGAAGCTAGGCGGTTCTGATCCATCGAGCGAACCCTTCCGGCTTGCTGCGTGTGTCCTCGGCATGGGACAAAATTCTGTGTCAACACCTTGTAAGAGGTGTGAAGAAGCTTGTCATTGGTTCAAAACCAGACTTAGAAGCTTAGGCAATTTAGTTAAAGTCAACTTAAAAGCTCATGATAAGTAACAAGAGTACAAGCATAAGACAACAATGCAAATGAATATCTAGATTGTTTGTTTCAAGTAGTATCTAGACTCAAGTATTTCATCAAGAATTCATAAGTGATGTCTAGATCAACTCACAAGTGATATCCTATAAGTGGTACTCATAAAGATAGCAAAAGTTCAAGAAATAGTTTTTATTGATAAATCCAACAAGTGGTTCCATATTAGAAAATGCTTTCAAGTGGTATCACATCTACACGTGGTATCAATCATGCAAGACAATGGTTCCACAAGTGATCCTCAACTTTAAATGATCATCAAATGAAGAATGCATCCCTCACCTACAAGAGCTCAAGTGTATCAAATGGATGACCTATGCTATCACATAGGGGGAGGTGTCACACAAATTGATATCAAGATCAAAGATTCTATGTGTGGTATCTCAAGAATCCCTACACAAGATACAAGTGGTACATGTTACAAGTGGTATCAACAAGTGGTGTCATTCCAACAATAAAGTGATGTCCATCAAAAAGCAAGATTCAAGCCTCAACCATCTACCCAAAATGCATACCTTTACATCAATGAGAAGCACACATTTTATGAAAATTGATGACAAAGGGGGAGTGATTGTACAAAGATATGAAAGCTTTGAGATTAAGATTGTACAAGAGGGAGAGATAAGATATGAAAGCTTTGGAAGAGATTGAGACAAAGAAGTAGAGGTTGGACATGGACATAGACAAAGAGGAAGCAACATTGAAGAAAAGAGAAGATCACAATTCATGGACAAGAAAAGCACATAAGTAGGTGGAGCAACCTCATGAACTTTGATTGATTGCATTTGATATGTGCATATTCATGTGCTTGCTTGCATTGCATAAGTTCTTAAATTCAATATGCATGCTTGTGTGATGTATGCTAGTTGTAGAATTTGATTGATGAAATGAAAACTAGCATGCATAGGATGATAGCTAGACACTTGGTATGCTTTTCAAGAAATGCTAGTACCTTACTTTTAATGATGATCTCATGAGGTATCTAGTGCTTTTTTCTAAGTGTTATCTAGCTAACCATGATGCTAAGGATGAACTTAAAGGTGCAACTTCGATTGGTATCACACTTCAAAGGTTTATTCTATACTCCTTAGCATCATTTGGTTGGGCAAGCAACATGAATCCAAAAGTATTTAATTTCTATATCTTTGAAGAGTTGTCATCAATTATCAAAAAAGAGGAGATTGAAAGGTCCTTGTGTAGTTTTAGTAATTAAGTGACAACCTAGATGAACTAATTGTGTTTATATGAGATACACATGTGATTAGTCCACAGGTGTGGCAGAACCTCCTGAGAAATCGAGCCCACGTGCATCTATCGTTGTCTCATCAGACCTTTGATAGCGTACACGAGTTCCCGACAACTTTAATAGGTCTGTCAAGTGTCCTCAGGAAACCCAAATCATCCACAATTCTTTTCAAATAGGATCCCAATCACAGACATTGTAGATTACAACAGTTTATTCAAATATATACATCAGAGTAAAAGATAGCGGAAGTCTTAAAATAACATAGTTTAGAAACCAGTTGTTTTCAAACTTACAATACCATAAGTGTCATACAACCATAGTAGTGGGATAATATTACATTAACTTTATTTATCATACAAACTAGTGCCTTGTCCAAAAGGCCATTCATCACTCCTCATCGTCATTGACTTCAAACACAAACATGCAGCAGGGACCAAAACAAGCCTACGCATGCGACTCACCTGTAACAAGGGTTAACAAACCCTGAGTACAAAAGTACTCAACAAGACAAACCCAATGTAACCGGGGGTGAAAGACTTTAAAGATGCAAGTGTTGGGGCAAGGTAAGGATGTAGCAAGATTCAAAAGTTCTTTGCCAAAAGCTTACCATTCTTCATCCTATTTTCACGTTTTACCCCTAAGTCTTCTTGGTTCATTATCTCAAACTAAGTGCTCATATCCCATGTTCCAAACATTCTCATTCCATTCCTTTTCTCAAATTTTAGTAATTCACCAGTCCTACATTGCTTCTATAATGAATTGAGTCTCCATATCCACGCATCACCGGCAATTCGAATTGATTCAAGTCCTAGCTGGGGATTCCTTATCACACGACATATGTAGAACTTAATCTTGCATATATCAACCTCGCTACCAGATCCTCCTATACTAAGCCATCTCCATGCCACCCGAGAGCACAGCACACCTCAAATCCAGCCACATTCCAGCCACGAGGGTACATGCTACTCCTGCCATCTCTCCACTCCCAGTGCGTGGGCATTCGTCTTAGTATCGGATTGACCAAAGTAGGCTTACCGGAGTATGTGACCAGTACTACAAAGTGTCTCGTTCAGAAGATCCATAATGAGTGGCCTTTAAG
Organism: Miscanthus floridulus; assembly: GCF_019320115.1. Taxonomy (NCBI): domain Eukaryota; kingdom Viridiplantae; phylum Streptophyta; class Magnoliopsida; order Poales; family Poaceae; genus Miscanthus; species Miscanthus floridulus. The sequence goes on along the minus strand of NC_089582.1, from coordinate 98,183,081 downwards.
CGACATAGTCGGCAACATTACCCAACATTCAAGATAAGTCACCCGACTAGTCTCTAGTTCATTCTATCTTCTTTCTTTCTTTGGCCAGTATGCCATCTTTGATTGTATCAAAACTTTTACTTTGAAAGCCTACCATAAAGCATACTAAGCATTCTATGCCTTTATAAATGAAATCATCTTCAAGGATGGTAAACAATTAACAAGGTAGGCAATGCATCAAATAGGTAACATTCAAAAGAATCAACTTAATGCAATAGGTAACATAGGTGATAAACTTTTCAAAGTAACAAGGTAAGGGTTTAATGCATAAACCGGGGGCTTGCCTTTGTTGACGATCTCGGGTTTCGGATCAGTACCACAATTATCAAATCCTGTGACAACCGGGGATTCTTCCACAACTTGCTCAACTAGAATCATTTCACTCTTGGATTCTACACGAAATAATAACATATGCTTCAACATGATGATAATGTAAACATGATGCTTTCATGGTACATGAAATATAACAACACCTCGAATACAACTGTCTTTCACGATACAGTTGCAAGCCAACAAAACCAACTTGCAATTCTACCATCAAGGACCACACATGTGACTTGACCAAACTGATCTTGAAACCCTACTGGTCACAAAACATGACCAAAACAAGATCAAACACTAATCTAACACTTAGGGTTTGCTTTTATTTATTTTTGAATTAATTTGGAAATAAGCCCAAAAATGAACTTGTTCCAAATGACCTCAAAATTTTATGTAAGCTTCTCATGATAAATTAGTGTACCAAAACAAATTTCATAATTTTTGGAATTATACAGTGGCCTACAAAAATCATGGAAATTGCATTTATCAATTAATGGACTGAATTTTTGAACATTAAAAATTTATTCAAATTTCAAGTTTCATATTTTTAAACCATACTAGAGCATGTACAGAAGCTACACACAAATTTTTAGAATTTTTGGAGCTATGATTATTTTCCTACAAATTCCCAAAGTTTTAGCACTATTCAAAATCCAGAAAATATCAAAATTCACTATTCTCTCTCTTGCTCTCACTGACAGCCAGGCCCTGCTCGTCAGTGACACAGAATAGGGATACGGCGGCGCTGCCATCACCGGTCGGCCAAAACGCGCCGACGGCGAGTCTCTGGCGAGACGGATAGCACCAACATGATCTACAACGTCCCGTGAATCAATCCCAGCCCTCAAAACGGCAGTAGGCGCACCAGAGGGAGCTCCACGCTGGCCATGGCGGTGCGGGCACGACGGTGCACGACACAATCCCAACCATGGTGCGGTAGAGGCTAAAGTGGAGCAAGCATCATGCTCAGGAGCTCACCACGATCACGCCGGTGTGTTCGGTGAAGGCGGAGACAGGTTGGAACGTCCTAGCCACGGCGAGGTCGATGGTGGCGGTACTTCGGCTGGCTCCAGCGAAGAACGTGTTGCGCCGAGCGATTCTGGCCAACCCAAGCGACGCGAGAAAGCCGAAGAGGAGCGCAAGGTTGAGGCAATCACGCTGGTGTAGCTGGGCACGACGGACGCGGTTCGACGACGGCTACGGCGAGCGGCGGAGCAGAGCAGAGGGGAAAACGGAGGACGACGGCGGCAGTGTTCCTATTTATAGCCGGGAAGAACGCGCCCGGCGTCGATAGCTCACGAACGAGCTTGCCACGGAGCTTGCTACGTGTCACCACGTGAGAAAGCAGCGCAAAACGATCGGCGACAGCAGCTGCGTGGCGCCGGCGGCAAGCAGGGAGGTGGCGCTCGGTTGGATTTTGATTTTTAAAGTATTTATAGAATTGCCACTGTGTTTATTTTGCAAATTACTCACAAATTTTCTAAAGAAGTTGAAAATCTCCAAAAATGAAAGTTCCTCAACTTTTCAAACTCTACAACTTTGCTTCAAGGAATATTTTCAAATTTTGCCTCCATTTTGCAATTTGAATTTGGGGTGCATTTGAGTATTTGAATCATTTCAAAATTACTCCAAATTTTATATGTAAACTTGAAAAACTTTGAATACCAAAGTTGATCTTTATAAAATAAGCTTCAACTTTGCTTTTTGTCACAACCCCAAATTCCAAGTGGATTTTGAATTAGACAAAAGGGGCAAAAAGGACTTTTATGATTTGAATTTGAATTCAAATTTGATTTGTTTACCTTTTAACTTTGATTTTTGACCAGTAACATGGCCCATTAGGATTATTTGAGTCAAATGACACATGGCCTCACATGATCACATGAAATTTGACCCTTGTGGTCATGATCTTTATTTAAAGTTTTGAATCACATCACATAAAATAACAACTTATGAAATAAAACTTATTTTAGTGAATGCATTCAAAATTTTCTACTTTATGAATGCTTTGCAATGCATATGATGACATGCCAAGTTTTAGTGCTAGGTCAAAACACCAGAGGTGTTACAACCCTTCCCCCTTAAAGAAATCTCATCCTGAGATTTAAAACCTAAGGCTAAGTAATGGAAAAGGAAATGTGTGAAGCTAACACATTATAACTTTATTCAAAAGGCTAGTGAGGGGGTTTTCCATTCTGTTGACAAACGAGACAAGTTATAATATAGACAAGGTATTGCAACTAGATAGAAGCGAAGAAGTCAGGAAAGTTTTCTTCTAAGTAATCCTCGGACTCCCAAGTAGCTTCATCTTCAGTGTGTTGATTCCATTGTACTTTGTAGAACTTGATTGTACGTCTTCGAGTGACTCGATCTTTCTAATCTAAGACTTTAATGGGGTACTCAGCACAAGTCAAATTAGGTTCTAGTTCTACATTACAAAGTCAATCACTTGGTCAGGTACTTGAAGACACTTCTTTAACTGAGATACATGGAAGATATCATGCACAGCTGACATGTGATCTGGTAGCTTGACGCGATAGGCGACCTGTCCACATTGTTGTTGGATTTGAAAAGGACCTACATAACGGGGCGCCAACTTTCCCCAAATCCCAAAATGATGAACTCCTTTCATCAGTGATACCTTGAGGTAGACATGATCTCCCACTTTGAATTTTAGCGGTCGTCTTCTCTTATCAGCATACTTTTCTGTCAGGATTGAGCTACCTTCATATTAGCTTGTATGAGCTTAACTTTCTCTTCAGCTTCCTTGACCACATATGGTCCAAAGAACCAACGTTCTCCAGCTTCTGACCAATTTAAAGGTGTCAGGCATCTATGGCCATACAATGCTTCGAATGGTGCCATTTTAATACTCTCTTGATGGCTATTATTATATGAAAATTTAGCTAAGGAAAGGCATTCATCCCATTTAGCACCATAGGAAAGGACACATGCTCTTAACATATCTTCAAGAATTTGATTTATCCTTTCAGTCTGTCCATCTGTTTGTGGATGATAAGCAGAACTATAGATAAGTCTAGTTCCCAAAGACTCATGTAGACTTTTCCAAAACTTGGATACGAACAATGACCCTCTGTCAGAGACAATGGTCTTGGGTGCCCCATGCAGACTAAAAATTCTATCAAGATAAAGCTTTGCATACTATTCTGCTCGATATTTATCTCTGACTAGTAAGAAATGAGCTATCTTGGTTAGGCGATCAACAATAACCCATATTGAATTGTTGCCTGCAGATGTCCTGGGCAATCCCACGATGAAGTCCATATAGATATCTTCCCACTTCCAAGATGGAGCTGGCAAAGAATGTAATGAACCTGCAGTCTTCATGTGAACCGCTTTGACTCTCTGACAAATATCGCACTTGGCCACATATTGGGCTATTTCTATTTTCATTTTGGTCCACCGATATCTCTTTCTCAGATCATGATACATTTTGTTGCTACCTGGATGAATGGAGTATCTTGTAGAATGGGCTTCATCAAGAATCTGCTTTCGCAGCTCTGGACTTTTGGGTACTACTAATCTATCCTTGAACCATACAACATCAGATTCATCAATCTTGAAACATGTTGGTTTTCTAGATCTGACTTTATCTTTGATATGGGCTATGCCCTTACTTTTCTGTTGAGCAGCAATGATCTGATCTTTGATAGTGGACTCTACTACAATATTGGACAGGGAACCTTGTTCTATGATTTGTAAATTCAGATGCTCCATCTCTTGACGCAATGTTCATTGCATAGGTTTCATAGTCAGACAATGGCAATGACTCTTGCGACTCAGGGCATCGGCAACCACATTAGCCTTGCCCAGATGATAATGCACTTCTAAGTCATAATATTTGATAAGTTCCAACCATCTTCTTTGCCTCATATTCAACTCTGACTGAGTGAAGATATATTTCAAACTTTTGTGATCCATATAGATATGACAGATACTGCCCAATAAATAATGTCACCAAACTTTGAGTGCATGAACAACAGTGGCTAATTCAAGATCATGGGTGGGATAATATTCTTCATGCTTCTTGAGTTGTCTGGAAGCATACGCTATGACTCTACCTTCTTGCATAAGAACACAGCCAATACCAATTCCAGATGCATCACAATAGATATCAAACGGCCTCTCGATATCAGGTTGTGCTAAAACTGGTGCAGTTGTCAGCAACTTCTTTAATGTTTGAAAGGCCTCCTCACATTCTGTTGACCATACAAAATGTAGTTTGATTTTTTCAATAGTGCAGTAATCGGCTTTGCAATTTTGGAGAAGTCGGGGATAAACCGACGGTAATAACCTGCCAACCCCAGAAAACTATGAATTTGATGAACAGTGGTAGGTGCTTTCTAGTTAAGGACTTCTTCTACCTTGCTCGGATCAACAGCTATACCTTCAGCAGATAACACATGACCCAAAAATTATACTTCCTCTAACCAGAATGCACATTTACTAAATTTGGCATACTGGTGGTCTCTTAATCTTTGTAGAACAATGCGGCGATGTTCTGCGTGTTCCTCTTTGCTTTTAGAATAGATAAGAATGTCATCAATGAACACCACTACAAACTTATCCAATTCAGGTATGAAAACTGAGTTCATCAGATACATGAAATGAGCTAGGGCATTGGTCAGCCCAAAAGACATGACTAGATACTCGTATAGACCATATCGGGTAGTAAACGCTGTCTTCGGCACATCTTCTCGTCTGATCTTAATCTGGTGATAGCCTGATCTCAAGTCTATCTTTGAGAACACCTTAGCCCCCGCAAGTTGATCAAAAAGCAAATCAATTCGGGGTAAGGGGTATTTGTTCTTTATGGTGACTTCATTTAACGGTCGATAGTCAATACATAACCTTAAGGTTTGATCCTTTTTCTTCACGAAGATAGCAGAACATCCCCAAGGTGATGAACTGGGTTGAATGAAACCTTTGTCTAACAACTCTTGTAGTTGGATCTTCAATTCTGCTAGTTCTTTGGGTGGCATTCTATATGCTCTTCTGGACACAGGTGCCGTTCCTAGTTTCAGATCAATTATAAACTCTACATCTCGGTTTGGTGGTAGACCATGCAGATCATCGAGAAAAACATCCATAAATTCACATACCACTAGAATTTCCTCAGCTTCCTCAATAGTAGTTGCACAGACTGTTCCAACCGTACTCTTAGGAAAGGGAAGTTTGATGAGAAGTTGGGTTTTGCTGTTAGGTGCATTTACCCTTATGGTTCTACGCAGGACATCTATGATAGCCCCATGTTGGGTTAACTAGTTCATACCAAGGATCACATCTATATCTTGATCCTTTAATATCAGCATATTGGTAGGGAACTCATAACCTCCCAAATCAATAGGTACATGCTGAACTACCTCCCTTGTATAGATTCGTCCCCTGGGCGACTGTATATGATATGGTTCTTTTGTTTTCCCAATAGCTATCCCATGCTTCACAACAAATGTACGATTGATAAATGTATGGGATGCACCATAATCAAATAAGGTAATTGCAGGATGCTTAGCAATGGGAAACATGCCCATCATTACTGGTTCTCCTTTTGGAATGGATTCCACCTGAGTATAGAAGACCCTTCCAGTTTTCTTCTCAGCCTGACCCTTCTGACTGTTCTAAGCATTGCCCTTGTACTTATTCTGAGCTTGAGTAACAGGGGCTTTAGGTGCATCAGGATTACTCTTCCTGGGATACGAACATTCTCGGGAAAAATGTCCGGGTTTACCACAATTATAACATGGATAATTGTGATTCTGGGGAGTAGCAGTGCGGTTTGCATTATTTGTATTATTTTGCTGCTGCTGTGCTTGATGAGGATATGGCGTATTAGTTGTAGGGCGAATAAAAATTTGCTGCCTGCTTTGGCTTTGTTGTGGGCGGAATGGCGCATGGCCATGATTCTGAGGATGGTAGACTATCTTCTGACACTTTCCACTTGATGATCCAGAAGCAGATATTCTCTTTTTCTTCGCCTCCTTGTGTCAGTGGTAATTCTCCTCTGAAGCGATAGCAATGTTGACCGTCTCATGATAAGTTGCATTGCCACAAGTTGCCATCATGGTCTAAAGTTTAGTGTTCAGGCCTCTAAGAAAATGATTCTTCTTCTTCCTGTCAGTATTCACATACTCTATAGCATACTACGACAGGTGATTGAAGCACCCAACATAGTGCATCACCAGGTGCTCCCCTTGCTTAAGAGCCAAAAACTCTTCTAACTTCATGGTCATCACACCATCTAGAATATAGTGTGCCCTGAAGGCATCCTTAAACTCCCTCTAGGTGATTTGGTGACCAGTGGGCTATATAGCTACCAAATTTGCCCACCAGGCACCAGCAGCTCCTCGGAGTTGCTGTGCCGCAAACCTTGGTTTCTGAATCTCGGTACAGTGAATCAGCTCAAACTTTTGCTCTATTGTCCTAAGCCAATCGTCAGCTTCTAAAGGCTCTTCTGCTTTAGTGAACATAGGCGGACGTGTATCAGTAAAATCAACATAAGTCGACTCATCATTTCCATTATTACAACGGCCATGATTAGGGTATGGTGCCTGTTGGTTCTGAGCCAATTCCCTGAATAACCTAGCATTCTCTACCATTGCATTGACGAGTGCGGCTATGGCATCTGCCATAGTTGAAGGCATTGGTGGAGGATTTGGGTAATCATCATCGTCATGCGAGCCACTAGCACCAGCTCAGGTGATAGGACGAGGCATCTGTTAGAGAAACACGTTTACTTACATTATTATTCATTGAAAGCAGTTAAAAGGTTTCATGCTACAAAGGGTTACTTATTTAAATTACATGTCCTGTATCCCACAAGACAACCCTGGTTTACTAGGAAAGCAGTAAAGGAACTATTACTACTCCGAGCTCTCAGTCATCGGCGTCCGTGCCCATACCGGATGAAACCTCATCTTCATCTGAGAAGTACACTAACTCCTCAGGATCCTCCTCCTCTTTTTCATTCTCGACTTCTCCTGGATCTACAATCATTTCTTCATCTGTAACTTCACCATCCCCATGAGGAGGATGAAGTTGAGCGTACAGCATGTGGACATTCTCATGAAGAATGGAATTGTCCATCTCTAGGTCTTCTACATAGAACTCCAACTCATGGACGCGTTCATTGGCCGCATCCTCTCGTGTCCAGGCTTCATTCCGTAGCTCCATGGTCATGGTGATGCCCCTTTGCATTTCTGCCAGCTTCTCTTGATCTTTGGCATGAGCTCGACGAAGAGTGTTGAGCTCCTTGGTAAGGTTCTCGATGTTGGCGGGATTACTTGAAGATCCTTCACCTCCTAGGGTTTTGGAACTTCCTTCACCAAGCTCATGATTACGTGGTGCCAACTGGTGACGAGGGACTCCATGAGGTCCGGTGGACTTGCATGCGGTTACCTTGGTCTTTGCCATAGCCTATAGAATTGAAGGTAGGACTATAAGAATAGCTTGAGGATAATGGAGGTTAGCAAGAATGGGATTGACATTACTTACCCAACCACTATTAAGGGGAATTATTATGCAAGGTGCTCAAGCATGATGCATGAATCGATCATACGAATCTAGGTACAAAAGATTTATATAAACATAAGTACTAGATTTTTAGTACATAGGACAAACCTAATCATATTATCCGCCACAAACTTTCAAATAATATAGGATTAAGGCTAGATCAAAGGTAAGAAGAAAGAAATTTGAACTTTTAAAATATCAAGTTTACTTTCTTTGATCCAAATCAATTTGAAGGTTTTCCAAAGTAACCTACAATGATCTTAGATAGGAACTGCTCTGATACCAGCTGTGGCAGAACCTCCTGAGAAATCGGGCCCGTGTGCATCTATCGTTGTCTCAACAGACCTTTGATAGCGTACACAAGTTCCTAACAACTTTAATAGGTCTGTCGGGTGTCCTTGGAAAACCCGAATCATCCATGATTCTTTTCAAAAAGGATCCCAATCACAGACATTGTAGATTACAATAATTTTTTAAAATATATACATCAGAGTAAAAGATAGCGGAAGTCTTAAAATAACATAGTTTACAAACTAGTTGTTTTTAAACTTACAATACCATAAGTGTCATACAACCATAGTAGCGGGATAATATTACATTAACTTTATTTATCATACAAACTAGTGCCTTGTCCAAAGGCCATTCATCACTCCTCATCGTCATTGACTTCAAACACAGACATACAGTAGGGACCAAAACAAGCCTGCGCATGTGACTCACCTGCAACAAGGGTTAACAAACCCTGAGTACAAAAGTACTCAACAAGACTAACCCAACGTAACAGGGGGTGAAAGACTTTAAAGATGTAGGTGTTGGGGCAAGGTAAGGATGTAGCAAGATTCAAAAGTTCTTTGCCAAAAGCTTACTATTCTTCATCCTATTTTCATGTTTTACCCCTAAGTCTTCTTGATTCATTATCTCAAACTAAGTGTTCATATCCCATGTTCCAAACATTCTCATTCCATTCCTTTTCTCAAATTTTAGTAATTCACCAGTCCTGCATTGCTTCTGTAATGAATCGAGTCTCCATATTTGTGGAGCACCGGCAATTCGAATTGATTCAAGTCCTAGCTGGGGATTCCTTATCACACGACATATGTAGAACTTAATCTTGCATATATCAACCTCGCTACCGGATCCTCCTATACTAAGCCATCTCCATGCCACCCGAGAGCACAGCACACCTCAAATCCGACCACATTCCAGCCACGAGGGTACATGCTACTCCCGCCATCTCTCCACTCCCAGTGCGTGGGCATTCATCTTAGTATCGGATTAACCGAAGTAGGCTTACCAGAGTATGTGACCAGTACTACAAAGTGTCTCATTCAGAAGATCCATAATGAGTGGCCTTTAAGCGACATAGTCGGCAACATTACCCAACATTCAAGATAAGTCACCCGACTAGTCTCTAGTTCATTCTATCTTCTTTCTTTCTTTGGCCAGTATGCCATCTTTGATTGTATCAAAACGTTTACTTTGAAAGCCTACCATAAAGCATACTAAGCATTCTATGCCTTTGTAAATGAAATCATCTTCAAGGATGGTAAACAATTAACAAGGTAGGCAATGCATCAAATAGGTAACATTCAAAAGAATCAACTTAATGCAATAGGTAACATAGGTGATAAACTTTTCAAAGTAACAAGGTAAGGGTTTAATGCATAAACCGGGGGCTTGCCTTCGTTGACGATCTCGGGTTCCGGATCAGTAGCACAATTATCGAATCCCGTGACAACCGGGGATTCTTCCACAACTTGCTCAACTAGAATCGTTTCACTCTTGGATTCTACATGAAATAATAACATATGCTTCAACATGATGATAATGTAAACATGATGCTTTCATGGTACATGAAATATAACAACACCTCGAATACAACTGTCTTTCACGATACAGTTGCAAGCCAACAAAACCAACTTGCAATTCTACCATCAAGGACCACACATGTGACTTGACCAAACTGATCTTGAAACCCTACTGGTCACAAAACATGACCAAAACAAGATCAAACACTAATCTAACACTTAGGATTTGCTTTTATTTATTTTTGAATTAATTTGGAAATAAGCCCAAAAATGAACTTGTTCCAAATGACCTCAAAATTTTATGTAAGCTTCTCATGACAAATTAGTGTACCAAAACAAATTTCATAATTTTTGGAATTATACAGTGGCCTACAAAAATCATGGAAATTGCATTTATCAATTAATGGACTGAATTTTTGAACATTAAAAATTTATTCAAATTTCAAGTTTCATATTTTTAAACCATACTAGAGCATGTACAGAAGCTACACACAAATTTTTAGAATTTTTGGAGCTATGATTATTTTCCTACAAATTCCCAAAGTTTTAGCACTATTCAAAATCCAGAAAATATCAAAATTCACTATTCTCTCTCTTGCTCTCACTGACAGCCAGGCCCCGCTCGTCAGTGACACAGAATAGGGATACGGCGACGCTGCCATCACCGGTCGGCCAAAACGCGCCGACGGCGAGTCTCTGGCGAGACGGATAGCACCAACATGATCTACAACGTCCCGTGAATCAATCCCAGCCCTCAAAACGGCAGTAGGCGCACCGGAGGGAGCTCCACGCTGGCCATGGCGGTGCAGGCACGACGGTGCACGGCACAATCCCAACCATGGTGCGGTAGAGGCTAAAGTGGAGCAAGCATCATGCTCAGGAGCTCACCACGATCACGTCGGTGTGTTCGGTGAAGGCGGAGACAGGTTGGAACGTCCTAGCCACGGCGAGGTCGATGGTGGCATTACTTCGGCCGGCTCCAGCGAAGAACGTGTTGCACCGGGCGATTCCGGCCAACCCAAGCGACGTGAGAAAGCCGAAGAGGAGCGCAAGGTTGAGGCAATCACGCTGGTGTAGCTGGGCACGACGGACGCGGTTCGACGATGGCTACGGCGAGCGGCGGAGCTGACTGGTGGCGGAGCAGAGCAGAGGGGAAAACGGAGGACGATGGCGGCGGTGTTCCTATTTATAGCCGGGAAGAACGCGCCCGGCGTCGATAGCTCACGCACGAGCTTGCCACGGAGCTTGCTACATGTCACCACGTGAGAAAGCAGTGCAAAACGATCGGCGACAGCAGCTGTGTGGCGCCGACGGCAAGCAGGGAGGTGGCGCTCGGTTGGATTTTGATTTTTAAAGTATTTATAGAATTGCCACTGCGTTTATTTTGCAAATTACTCACAAATTTTCTAAAGAAGTTGAAAATCTCCAAAAATGAAAGTTGCTCAACTTTTCAAACTCTACAACTTTGCTTCAAGGAATATTTTCAAATTCTGCCTCCATTTTGCAATTTGAATTTGGGGTGCATTTGAGTATTTGAATCATTTCAAAATTACTCCAAATTTTATATGTAAACTTGAAAAACTTTGAATACCAAAGTTGATCTTTATAAAATAAGCTTCAACTTTGCTTTTTGTCACAACCCCAAATTCCAAATGGATTTTGAATTAGACAAAAGGGGCAAAAAGGACTTTTATGATTTGAATTTGAATTCAAATTTGATTTGTTTACCTTTTTACTTTAACTTTGATTTTTGACCAGTAACATGGCCCATTAGGATTATTTGAGTCAAATGACACATGGCCTCACATGATCACATGAAATTTGACCCTTGTGGTCATGATCTTTATTTAAAGTTTTGAATCACATCACATAAAATAACAACTTATGAAATAAAACTTATTTTAGTGAATGCATTCAAAATTTTCTACTTTATGAATGCTTTGCAATGCATATGATGACATGCCAAGTTTTAGTGCTAGGTCAAAACACCAGAGGTGTTACAATAGGTACATGTGTGTGAGCAACATATGCCATGAAGGTTGAAATGGCTCAGAGATGTTGCAAGGCTCATACATGTGATGATGAAGGAGCTCATTGCACATGAGACATGACATTGAGTCATGTGATCAAGGTGGAGAAGATCAAGACAAGACTTGGCTTGATGGACCAGTTGCAAGCGTGAAGGGCAAGTTAGAGGCTTTGGAGCTATGGACCGCGTGGCGGTGAAGCTTGAGCAAGACTTGGCTCTGATGGACGAAGGCAACGGTAAAAAGCAAGTGAAGTCAAGATCGATGAACCAATATGATCACATGATGATATGAAGTGGATCATATCATTGTTGATCGTGTTGGGGCATGTGTTGCATCGACATTGGAGGAGATGGAATAGAATGCGTAGGGCAAAGATATAACCTAGGGCATTTTATTTCACCGGTCATAGGTGTGTAGAGAAGTTGATGACCAGATTTAGGATAGATGGTTGTATTATCAAGAGGTGCAAACTTGTTTGCATATAGGTCATCTAGTGCCACTCGAGTGATCTAACTTTGCATCGTCGCTAGAATCGAGTGGCGTGGCAAGTTGAGTGGCTAATTCTTTGGAAAAGTATTTGTGAAAAGCTAACACATATACACATGGTGATGTACACTTGGTGGTGTTGGCACATTTGCAAAGGAGAAGAAGTTGGTGAAGAAAAGGAGTTGTCGCGCTGGTCACAGAGTGACCGGACACGTCCGATTTGGCTACCGGACATGTCCGATATTCTATCTAGACTTTGGGTTCAGACAAGAGTGATCGAACGTGTCCGGTATGGTGATTGGACGCGTCCGATATTTGGACCTAAGGTGAGCAACTATGTGTTAGCGATCGGACGCATCCGGTCGCCACACCAAACACGTTCGGTGTGAATTAGCGAAGTCGATGTTCAGTGAAACAGTTGATTGGACACTAGGAGCGTTCGGTCGGGACTGGGTGCTTACTGGACTTGACTGAACGCTGAGGCTCAGCGTTCGGTCAATTTCTAACAGCGCGTCCGGTCGGCCCTGGGAACTCTCTGGACTCGACCGGACGCTGCGGCTCAGCGTCCGGTCGTTTCCGAACAGCGCATCCTATCAGACTTGTTAGAGAGCCGCTGAAGGCAACAGCTAGTTTGAATGGGACATGTGGCGGTCAGGCAGTGACCGGACATGTCCGGTATGGCGACCGGATACGTTCGGTATACACGAACGGTGCGTCCGGTGCTGCGTCTAGTGCAAACGACCTGTGGGTCCAGTTGTCCCGAAATTTGTCCAGTGAAGGGGTAACGGCTAGTTTAGCCCATGAGGCTATAAATAGAAAGTGGTCTTAGCCATGGCAAGAGCTGAGCACCTCAGGAGACTTTGTGTCCATGTTTGTGAGTGCTTAGAGCCCTACATCTCACATATGCTTAATAGTAATCAATCGATTGTGTGAGAGAGCGATTCTAATGCAATTGCATCATGAGGTTGTATCAAGTGGCACTAGGTGATCGAGTTGCAAGTCGGTGGTGCTTGTTACTCTTGGAGGTTGCCACCTTCTAGACGTCTTAGTGGTGGTCTCCATCGAAGTCCGTAAGAAGCTTGTGCGGTGCTCCGAAGAAGAGCTATATGAGGAGCATTGTGCTCGCCCCGCGGAAGCCGCGAAAAGCAACTCTAGTAAAGTGTGTTATTGAGCTACTCTTATCTTGTGTTAGTTATGTGGCACCCTATTAAGGGTTTGGCGGGTGATGCCAATCAGCGCGTGAACCTCCAAGTGAGTGGTCGGCACACCGGGGACTAGCGTGTTGGTAAGCATGTGAATCTTGGGAAAAAATCATCGTGTCATCCTTGTATTCTCATTGGTTTACATTCTCGTTACACAAGCTTGTAATTACTTTCATATACATTGTGCTTGTGTAGTTGTTTTTGAAATTAGTTAGCTTGTGTAGCTCACTAGTTACCTTCTTGCTTGTGCAGCATAGAAATAGCTTCCTTGCGTGGCTAATTTAGTTTGTGTAACCTTGTTAGTCAAATGGCTTAGTTTGTGTAGCTAAGTATTTGTGCTCTCTAATTTGGCATTAGTTACCTTGTTATTGAGCATTGCTAGTGAATTTAGGAGCTTTGTGCTTTTGTTTACTAGCATGTATAGGAGCTCTCTTATTGCTTAAAGTACTAGTGGCATATGTTTGTGTGACATTGCTTTTAGAATTGGTTAGGTGAGCTCTAGCTGGCTCGGCACCTTAATTGCTTAATTATGATTTTATAAGGTGTTTGTGAACTTCGATAGAGTGGTGTAGTCTTGGTTTCCGCACTTGTTTCGGTTAATCGGCATGATTAAATTTAGAAACGACTATTCATCCCCCTCTAGTCGCCATCTCGACCTCACAGTTGTCTTAAGTTAAACTTTTTAGACTTTGACTGAATTTGTAAATTTTTTTTATATCAAACTAGTATCAATAGATGTTTCATAGAATATATTTTTATAATATACCCATTTTATGTCATAGATATTGTTATTTTTTTCTATAAGTCAAATTTAAAAAAGTTTGAGTGGTACGAATTCTAGGAATTGATTTATTTGGAACAGGAGTATAATACGTCGTACATCAACGTGATGGCAACGCCATAGGTACGTAGCTCCGTTCCTATCGTTGAATCGAGTGAATGCTGTTGTGTCGAGTGAATGATGTAGTTCATGAATCAATCAGGGTGCGCGTGTGTGTGTATGCACGCACTGCCCTGCACGCACGCCTTCAGGAATCACGGGTGCCGTGCCTGACGGAGTCACGGGCACTTTGGGCCCCCGCGCTTGGTCTTCCAGTTGTTGTAGCAGGGGCACTCGCCCTTGTTGCCGAAGTAGCCCGACGGCACGCACAGGCACTTGTTGCAGCACTTGTTGCAGAAGAAGAGGCACGGCTTCTTGTACTGCGTGTTGGCGCACCGCCGGGAGCACTGCGGCGAGCACTCTGCAACACACCACCAATACAGACAGATCAATGCACCACCCTTAGCTCATCAGGTTAGCCATACAAACCTACCTGATGCATAGATCCTCGGATCATCATCCTACTCACTGACCTCTACTTGCTAGACACCAACCATCCTATGTTATGGCCTTGTTTAGATTACCTCAAAGTTCCAAGTTTTTTCACTCTCTCTCCATCACATCAATTTTTGGACGCATGCATGGAGCATTAAATGTAGGTAAAAAAAATAACTAATTGCACAGTTTGGTTGTAAATCACGAGACGAATCTTTTGAGCCTAGTTAGTCCATGATCGGACAAAGTTTGTCAAATACAAACGAAACGTGCTACAGTGTCCAGATTGCAAAAATTTGCAATCGAAACGAGGCCTATGTATGAGTATATATATGATGCTGCCAGCTGCCCCACCATGTGCACAGTTTTTTAGTTCTGAAAGCCTCACTCCAACCAACCTAGACTCCTAGAACACTTAGTGCTACCTAGCAACAATTAAATATCACTGCATTAAGATTTCCATTTTTTCCATTCTAGTATTAGTCTGATTCTGAAGAATAGCATGTTCGCTTGCTCGTAAACGATCGTAAATTTCCAGCCAGGAACAGTGTTTTTCTCTCACACTAAATCAGCCAGCAGTAAATAATCCACGATACGATACGGCCTCCCGAACAGGCCGCTGATTTCTGACCAGCTACTACATGCCACTAGAGAAAGGAGATGAAAAGTGGAGCGATCAGAAGGTTTCAAATGGGTGGCGACTTACGGTAGCTTTTGAGGCTGCCCTGTCCACCCTGCAAAACGAGAGACAGACAGATATGCGAGAGCACGCATCAGAGAGTATATCCTTCCAATTTGTGAGCGATAACAACTGTGCAGTGGTGAAAGTCTGAAAGATCACAAGGACAGGGAGACTGACCTTGCTCACTTGGTAGACATTGTCGTCATGCTCGTCACTCCCCTTGGCCAGCACCTGATTGATGATCCAAATGCAAGAAAGAACCGCATGAGCCAGCCACACAATGCAAGTAACCAACTCGATCGGCCAGCCATGTCCATGATGCGCAGCTCAGAACTCACTCAGCTGAAGATGAACCGGATCTCACCTCGTGCTCGGACATGGAGACGGCAAGGAGGCCAGAGACGGCGAGGAGGAGCAGCAGCCTGCCGGCCATCGTCGCCATCTCTGTCTGATCTGAAGCGATGCGTGTGTGTGTGTGGCGCTGAGTGAAGGAGCAGAGCAGCTAGCTGGACTGGACTTGTATGTCTGACGAGGAGTGAGATGGAAAGATGCGGACGTGTATATATTTTATAGGCTAAAGACATGTATGGATCCCCCCAAGCAGCTTGTTTCAAGATGCGGTCCGTGGTCGCTGCTCTATTTTACTCCTATATACGTGCCTTGAAAAAGGTAGAGGTTGGAGGGAGGGAATCATGCCAACATGCGTCAAAAAAAGGAATGCTTCGCTCCTTGATATGCTTAGCATGTTCATCAGACTTCTTTTTACACTGAGCTTGTTCGTGTAAAGTAGTCCACAGACCACACCGTTCCAATTAAACATACCTAGATGAAATTAATGATGATTACACTGAAGATCCCGATCTGCATAGTGAGTGCCGACTACATAGTGGCACTGGCACCGACGAAATGCAGTGCTTTGACGTTTGTTTGCGGGCACAGATTCGGGCGCTCTCAGATCCCAACTGTTGTTCCTACCTCGCCGCTCGGATGGCAGTAGGCTGGTGCCTGGTGGTAGGATGGTAGCTACTCGCCACCCATATGGGCGGTGCTGGTGCGTGCAAGCTACTAGTACAGCTTTGGAGCTTTGCAGTAGTTGCGCACACACGTTGCCAGTTTGGCAGGGGGTGCATGGGCCGCTTCACGTGGCCGTATGCCCGGCCGGGGAACACCAGCAAGTGAGCCTGTACTTAGTGAGTGTTTAGATGCATTTGGCATGGTAAAACTTTTGCCCTACAGGGCAGCCAAACCGTGTCACTACGCGGTGACCCTGCGGGCCCGCTTGCCAGCGACAGATTGGTCCTCTCCAGCCCGTCCGAAGCTATGCACAGAGCCGTCTATTAGCAGGAAGAGCTCGTCAGGCACATAACCAATTGCTGAACCTTAAACCAGCGACGCTAGCTATATCCATGTCCAAATATGAAAGAGAGTAACTAAACACACTGATCAGGTCTAGCTGCAGCTGGATTAAGAATACCTCGTCCCACATGTGTACCATCATCATCATCCCGACCGGCCTGTGGCCCATCTCAGCAACTTATCGGTGCTCTCCATTATTGCTATGCAAACTGATGCGCGGGCGAACTACTTCAGCGAACGAACAATATTTTTCTCTAACAACAAATCAGCATAAGTAACAGCATAAGCTAAATTTCAGCAAAACGAACAGGGCGCTGTTGTGAGAGGGAAACACTACGCAACTAACCTCGGTGGGGGTCAGGGATGTGTCCTGGACTTGGTCTGGTTCAGTGACTCAGTCCCCTTGGATTTCTGCATCTGATTCCACAAGCATATATATGTATGGATCCAATTTTCAGTGTATAGCTAGTTAGTAAGAAATAGTAAAGCTGAAGCTAAACTGATGGCCAACGTGTAAGTACTGTTCCATCTCGTGGTTTCATTTCCTGTTCCGGACCGGAGGATTTTTCATAAAGCCGCGTCACAGTACCACTCACCGTCATAAAAATCCACGCTATGCTCATTTTCAGGTCCATTGTGTACACATTGTGGGGTGATTCGATCGACAAAGTGTATACGAAGGCTACTCAGCCTAGTAATTTTAAGATACAGGTTGTTCATCAAAATTAAAAGGTAAATTTAGTGCCCACAGGCCACACAGCTGATCGAAATTGTTTGTCTCCATCCTCTCTAATCTGTTGATATTCTAACTCAATACTCTTAAAGACACTATATCTAACTTTGTCCAGTTGAACAGACTTTGCTAACAATGAGCGGATTTACTTCTCGTCATTATTAATTTCTCTTCTCTTTGCATCGCAGCTCCATTTGTGGTTAATCAAACTTTAGCATATATGACGTTCACCTCCTGCACATACTAATTATATGTGGTGTCAATGGCAATAATAAATGTCGCTTATATCTTAAGTTAAATATTCTATATTAATAATGGTATAAGTCGATAATTTAGCCAATACTCTCACGGTGCAACCGTTCAGCACAACACGCCAAAGAAGTGGTTCGTTTGGCCAGCCCAAGATCGAGTCGCAGCACAATCTTCTTAAGACAAAAATCAAGGGGATGTCTCTTCCCCTAGTTGAGTTTTTTAAGTCCATAATTTAGAAACTTATACTAGATGCTAATTTAGATGCTACTTTAGGTTATTTTTAATAGCAGCGAGTAGTAATTAGGGTAGATGCTAATTTAAAGTCGCTTTATGTCGAGTTCATAAACCCAGGGTCCCTCATGGACTGGCTTCCTAGCAAAGGCTCGGCCCAGCAGGCGACATTGCGAACGACATGCAACTCCTGGGCCGGCCCAAAATACCTAAAAAATAGACTAGAAGGGCGATCCAAGTCTCTGACCGGAAGGCTTGGCCGAGGAGGAACGGCGCTCGCTTTCGACTCTGGTCCGCCTCTCCGACTGGAAGGCCTCGCTTCCAACTCCGGCCCACCTCCGGATAGCCTCTCCGACCAAAAGGTCTGGCCAGACACCACTTTCGACTCCGACCCACGTCTTCGACCGGGGATGCGCTGAACCCCTGCTCACAGCTCTTCTCCAACTGGCGCAATCAGGGCCGACTGGGACCAACTGACCGGGGACGCCCGCTCGGTAAGGACCAGAAAACAGACGGAGAAAGTAAGGTAGGACACTCAAGTCAACCGCAATACCAAGGACCATACCATGTACACCTATAGGACAGTACCCTACGACCTCCCTAGCATGACAGAACCCAAGCAGTGTTGTAGGCACCGATATTTTCCCCAACAGTGTTTGTGGGAGTCATCTACTCTCATGCTAGACGAACATGGTAAGGCACCCCACATGCCTCTAGGCATCAACAGTATGGCAGGCACTGGCGTCTGCCATACCAGAAGAAGACGACGCAACCACCCACGTGCATCTGACATTAAACAATGTTATGGGTGCCTACAATCATCTTATACCCGACGGCATGGGCAACAAGACTTAGTATATGTACACTCTCTCCCTCTCACTTGTAAAGCCATCCCCTTCATCTATAAAAGGGGATACGCTCTCTCCTAAACATATAGATCGATCAGTTCACTAACACACAACAGCAGAACCACTAGGTTCAAACCTCGAGCACACGCTCAAACACATAACACATAGCGGAGCTCCCGTCACTCTCGGTCCTCCAGACCAGAGTCCGACCGGACCTCTTGTACCCCCCATCTTTCTCCCTTCCGTTTGTAACCCCATAGCAAACTTCGAGCACCTGGGCTCAGGAATAAAGTCACCGGCCGACTCAAACTGGACGTAGGGCACGTTGCCTGAACCAGTATAAACCCTGTGTCATTGAGTGGTAGGCCACCTCCGATCACAACGTACAATAAAACTACAAATATTTATGTGTTGGTCACTTTCTGCACCGATAGTTGGCGCCGTCCATGGGGAAGATGCTGTATGTTCACACTTTTGATCATCGGATGGCCCACTTTTCCGCCACCTTCGCCATGGCGGGCTCAAGCGATACGACTCGCTTCGGCTTACTGGAGTTTCCCGCACTCTCACCTGTTGGAATGTGGGTTCCACCCGTCTTCGAGCCGTCCCAGGCCTTCCTCTTTGGAAGCCTAGACTTCATCGCCGACCGGCTCGGCGTACTACACCTCCATGAGGAGGCACTTGTTCCGATGCCTGTTGGAGGGGCACCCTCCATCGGCTCTAGGACGCACGATGACTTCAACGACGAGGCTCCTGTGCTTCATTTCGAGCAAACTATCTGCTCAAACTCCGCTATGAGTAATGTGCATACTGTTATTTACTCTCTATTTACTATCTCCCACTGATTATCTAGAGGGACCGGTAGGCGACATTGCGAACGACATGCGACTCCTGGGCCGGCCCAAAATACCTAAAAAACAGACCAGAAGGGCGATCCAAGTCTCCGACCGGAAGGCTTGGCCGAGGAGGAACGACGCTCGCTTTCGACTCTGGCCCGCCTCTCCGACTGGAAGGCCTCGCTTCCAACTCCGGCCCACCTCCGGACGGCCTCTCCGACCAAAAGGTCTGGCCAGACACCACTTCCGACTCCGACCCATGTCTCCGACCGGGGATGCGCTGAACCCCTGCTCACAGCTCTTCTCCAACTGGCGCAATCAGGGCCGACTGGGACCAACTGACCGGGGACGCCCGCTCGGTAAGGACCAGAAAACAGACGGAGAAAGTAAGGTAGGACACTCAAGTCAACCGCAATACCAAGGACCATACCCTGTACACCTATAGGACAGTGCCCTACGACCTCCCTGGCATGACAGAACCCAAGCAGTGTTGTAGGCACCGACATTTTCCCCAACAATGTTGTGGGAGTCATCTACTCTCATGCTAGACGAACATGGTAAGGCACCCCACATGCCTCTAGGCATCAACAGTATGGCAGGCACTGGCGTCTGCCATACCAGAAGAAGACGACGCAACCACCCACGTGCATCTGACATTAAACAATGTTATGGGTGCCTACAATCATCTTGTACCTGACGGCATGGGCAACAAGACTTAGTATATGTACACTCTCTCCCTCTCACTTGTAAAGCCATCCCCTTCATCTATAAAAGGGGATACGCTCTCTCCTAAACATATAGATCGATCAGTTCACTAACACACAACAGCAGAACCACTAGGTTCAAACCTCGAGCACACGCTCAAACACATAACACATAGTGGAGCTCCCGTCACTCTCGGCCCTCCAGACCAGAGTCCGACCGGACCTCTTGTACCCCCCATCTTTCTTCCTTCCGTTTGTAACCCCACAGCAAACTTCGAGCACCTGGGCTCAGGAATAAAGTCCCCGGCCGACTCAAACTAAACGTAGGGCACATTGCCTGAACCAGTATAAACCCTGTGTCATTGAGTGGTAGGCCACCTCCGATCACAACGTACAATAAAACTACAAATATTTATGTGTTGGTCACTTTCTGCACCGATAGTTGGCGCCGTCCATGGGGAAGACGCTGTACGTTCACACTTTTGATCATCGGACGGCCCACTTTTCTGCCACCTTCGCCATGGCGGGCTCAAGCGATACGACTCGCTTCGGCTTACTAGAGTTTCCCGCACTCTCACCTGTTGGAATGTGGGTTCCACCCATCTTTGAGCTGTCCCAGGCCTTCCTCTTTGGAAGCCTAGACTTCATCGCCGACCGGCTTGGCATACTACACCTCCGCGAGGAGGCACTTGTTCTGGTGCCCGTCGGAGGGGCACCCTCCATTGGCTCTAGGACGCACGATGACTTCAATGACGAGGCTCCTGTGCTTCATTTCGAGCAAACTATCTGCTCAAACTCCGCTGTGAGTAATGTGCATACTGTTATTTACTCTCTATTTACTATCTCCCACTGATTATTGAGAGGGACCGTATTGTCCACACTGCAAACACCGTACGACCGTTTCTCCTATAGCCTTGCGTCCCCCATGGACACGTGCGCTCAGGGGCTCCGAAGGACGCTGGCGCCACCCCCTCTCACATCTGAATTCGTGGGAATGGCGAGCTATGCTCCTACCACTTTCCACGAACTCTTGGATGTTGAGGTTGAGAGCGATGGCTCCGGCATCGGCAATGTGGCACCTAGCCACCGTCCATCCTAGGAGTGTGCTATGGTGGACGCTCTATGGCAGCCATCGGTGGTTGTAGAGTTTGTGCAGACTTACACCCCTCCGGACCCACGTGCGGGGGCCCTCGCGCTTGCACAAGAGCACACTAAGGAGCTACGACGATGGTGGCAGAACTAGCCGCCGCCTGTGTCGACACACTCAGTGCAGCACGTTGTGCCCCATGCGCATGACCTGGCAGGCGGCGCTCGAGGTCACGCCCACTAGGTCCAGCATGACATCATGAACAAGGAGAATGACCCCCATAGTTCGCTCAGGCTAGCCAGAACATCGCCGCTACAGCAATGCTTCTGCGTAGTGTTCCTGAGCCCGTCGACCCCCAGGAGCGGGCGGTCTATCAGAACCTCCAGGTGCTAGTAGAAGCCGCCGCCGTTCAATAGGCAGAAAGCTTCACATTGTGACTTCGACACACGCCCTCTCTCTCCACTAAGGGAGTAGGGACGCAACAGATAGATCGCTCTATCCACTCACCGCTATAGTCGCCAAGCACGGCTCGGAAGGCCATGGCTGCGCTACGGTCTGACCTGGAGCATGCTCCACACCGACCACTGGTACGCGAATGGCTCAGTCCACACCAAGACGCTCACAGTGTTATTAGCAACCGGCATTAGGCTTGACATGATGATGACGTCTATCGGGCGGTGATGAGGGCAGGTGATAGAGGTCCTGGCCGAACCATCGAGGGGAGTGGTGAAACACGCCGTAGGCATGGTCACCAGCCAGACAACCAGAGTCCTAGCCCTAAGGGCCCGAGACCATGGGCCTTTGGCTAGTGTATCCAGAGACCACCGTTCCCATAGCGCTTTCAACCGCCCTCCAACATCGCCAAGTACACTAGAGAGACGAACCCTGGTATTTGGCTCAAAGATTTCTGGCTCGCCTGCCAAGCTGAAGGGGGGGATGATGACCTTTTCATCATTCAATATCTCCCCATATGCATGGGGGAACATGTTCGGGCATGGCTTGAATTTCTCCCGTATAACAGCATCTGTGACTGGGCGGACCTCAAGAGGGTCTTCGTCGGAAATTTTTAGGGGACGTATGTCCACCCTGGTAACTCTTGGGAACTCAAGAGCTGCCAGTAGGAGCCCAGTGAGTCCCTATGGGATTACATCCGTAGGTTCTCCCAACGATGCAACTCCCTCCCTGATGTCATCGATGCGGACGTCATCAGCGCATTCCTCTTTGGGACGACCTACGAGTCCTTGATCCTCAAGCTTGGCTGCCTGAAGCCCCATACCACCTGCGACCTGCTTGACGTCACCACTAACCATGCCTCTGGCGAGGAGGCGGTCGGAGCAGTCTTCAACAGAGGCCGAGACAAAGGGAAGGCCAAGCACGTAGACCAAGACAAGGGCCCCTCCACACAAAGGGGCAAGAAGAACAAAAAGGATCGGCGCCGATCAAACAACATCGTGTTGGTCGCCGCAGCTGATCACGCGGGCAAGCAGCCCCATCAGGGCCTGCCTGACCACTTCAACATGCTCATGGATAGCTCATGCATCAACCACACCTACCCCATCAAACACCTCTACAAGGACTATGAGCTCCTCAAACGTTTCCTCCGATAGGCCAGTGGGCCAAAAGAGGGAGACGGCAAAGAGGCGGCAGCCAAGAAAGGAGGCGTGGCCGACAAGGATGGGGATAGCTTTCCTGACCCCGAGGAATGCATCATGATCTTTGGCAGATCTAAGGCCATCTGCTCCAAGCGTCAGCACAAGGTGCGCTATAGGGAGGCATGCGGCGCCAAGACGACCATCCCCTCCTTCCTTAGCCGGTCAGAGTCTCCAATCACCTTCAATTAGAGGGACCATCTAAAAGCATCTAGGCCCCTAGTTGGGTTTCGGTGATTAATGACAATACATGATTACTGTGACTAACGTGTGTTTTGCAGAGACAAATTAAGTTAGGTCATGGTAACAGAGATCGATTGGGCTATCATGGTGGTCATGCCCCTATAATGGAAATCGTTTCAGTTTTCAAAGGATGGACGACAAGGTTAAGGATGGACTAGTTCTAAGTGTCATTTGGTGTTGAGGAGACACTTAGAGTAGTTTAGGAATTTGTTTTTCCTTTGGCCGTCCTATTAAGGGGGGTATGGATGGGTAGCTTGACCTAGGTGAGTCTAGTGAGTTAGGTGTGGTGTACACTTGCTAAATCTAGCACTAGGTAGCTCCTAAAAGGCCCTTAGATCCATTAGAGCAAACTTCATTCATGTATGATCCAGAGTTGGAAGTGAATGGAGGGTCAAATGCTGACCGGACGCTGGTTTCGGAGTGACCAGACGCTGGTGCAGAGTCCAGTCAGTTTATTTGATCAAGGTCAAATCATCTAGATGTGACCGGACGCTGAGAGGTGAAGTGACCGAACGCTGGGTCCAAGCGTCCGATCGACTCCAGTAAGGTTCCAGAGAGGGAAAATCATGACCAGACACTGTCTAGCGTCCGGTCACAACTTAAACACTGGAATTTAGGGGGAACTAACCGGAGCATCCGGTCACCCCGCAGAGGCACATAACGGTTCGTTTTTCAACCAAGGTTATAAATACTTCCTCCATTCGTGTGAGGGGGGACTTTTGCTCATTCCAATAGCTGAGAAACACCTTTGAGAGTGCCAAGAAGAGCAAGGTCCTAGTGAGGTGATTGGGATTTGAGAATCCCAAAAAGAGCCCTCATTAGTGAAAGCAAGAGTAGCAAAGTGTGCATCCACCCTTCTCATTAGGCTTGTCATGGTCAAGTGAGAGTTCGTGCTTGTTACTCTTGGTGATCGCCATCACCTAGATGGCTTGGTGGTGATTGGGAGCTTGGTGATCATCCAATGGAGCTTGTGGATGACCCAACTCAAGTTGTGAGCGGTTGTGGGTGATTCACTACGACGGAGTATCAAAGAATCAACCCATAGAGAGCACTTGATCCTTGCACGGATCAAGAGGGAGCTACACCCTTGCACGGGTGCTCCAACGAGGACTAGTGGGGAGTGGCGACTCTCTGATACCTCGGCAAAACATCGCCGCGTTCCTCCTTCTCTCTTTACTTTGAGCATTTACTTTGAGCAATTCAATTCTTATCATTTACATTCATAGAATTGCCATGCTAGAGTAGGATTGGAACATAGGTTGCTAAACTTTTATGCGGTAGATCAATAGAAACACTTTCTAGGCACAAGAGGTTAATTGGGCTAACCGTAGGACTTAATTATTGCAAAGAAATTTAGAATTAGCCCAATTCACCCCTCTCTTGGGCATCTTGATCCTTTCAATTGGTATCAGAGCCTCGTGCTCACGTATTTAGCCTTAACCGCCTAAAGAAAGATGTCTCATAGGGATGGACCTCCTCCTATTTTTGAGGGGGATGATTTTCCATATTGGAAAATCCGCATGGAGGCATATCTAGAAGCTCTAGATGTTGGAATACTTAGAGCCACCTCACAAGACTTCCCAAAACCTCAGGATGCTACACACCTACAAGGCAATGAGGTGAATTATAAAAAATGGAATGCAAAGGCTCGAAACACCATCTTTAGAGGCCTTTGCAAAGATGTGTTCAATCGGGTGAGGAACCACAAAGACGCCCATGCACTATGGTCGGACGTTTGTGCGCTCCATGAGGGAACAAAGAGTGAGCATGAGGAATGCTATCATCTTGTCATGAAAAAGCTTAACTCTTTTGAGATGCTTCCTAAAGAATGTGCTAATGAAATGTACTCACGCTTGAATGTTCTTGTAGAAGAAGTCGATAGACTTGGACTCACTCAAATGCAACCATCCAATGTTGTAAGAAAGATCTTGAGTGTCCTCCCCATTGACAAATATGGGCATATTGTGACCGTGCTTCATCAAGGTGATCTTTCCACTGCTACACCGACACAAATCTTGGAAAAGATCAATACTCATGAGATGTACATGCACATCACACCTCAAGATGGCTCATCCTCTAACAAGAAGAAAGACAAAGACTTGGCATTCAAGGCTAGCCAAGAGAAGGGCAAAGCAAGACTTGAGTATGAGAGCTCAAGTGACGATGAAATTGATGATGCAAGTCTTGCTCTCATGGTGAGAAGAACCACCAAGATGCTAAAGAAGCTCAACAAGAGTGGCATCAAGTTTGATGGCAAGAAGAAGTTCTTCACTAGCTCTAGAAGGAAGCCAATCTCCGAGATGGATTGCTACAATTATGGAGAACTTGGTCATCTAGGCATCTAGCACACCAATGCGCCAAGCCCAAGAAAGACAAGTTCAAGAACAAGTACAAGGGCAAGAAAGATGACTCAAGCAATGAAGAAGAAGATGAGAAGAAGAAAAATAAGCCATACAAGAAGAGAGATGGCAAGAAGAAGGACTTCCACAATAAGAAGAAAAGTAGAAAGACATACATCGTCGGTGATTGGCTCATGGGCATTGATTCATCTAGTGGCTCATTCGATGATGATAGTGACAATGAGAAGGTGGCCACCATTGTTATTGACTCTTCATCATCTTCACCGCCACCATCCTCTACACACCTATGCCTTATGGCCAAGGGTGATCGCAAGGTATCAAATGATGATAGTAGTGGTGATGAACATGCTAGCAATGATGACAGCGATAGTGATGATGATGAATATGAATCACCTTCTTATGATGATCTTGTTAAATTGCTAAATCAATACACTAAGATCATTTGAAAGAGTAGAGCTAAGAATGAAAAATTAGAAGCTAAGAATGATTCTCTTTTAGCTAAATGTGATGTAGCCGAAAAGGCTAGTGTTGAGCTTAGAGAGGCAAATGATGCTATATCATCCAAACTCAAAGAGCTCAAATCTTCAAAGAAAGAGCTTAAAGAAAAACATGATAAACTTGAGAGGATACACAATGAGCTCATCACTAGCCACAACATGCTAAAAGAAGAATATACTACTCTTAAGATTAATCATGATAATCTTGTCATTTCTCAAGAATATTTATCTAATGAGCCACATAATGCTACTAACAATGTTGTTAAGATTGATATAGCCACATCATGTGATGATTTGTTCATTGAGAGCATTGAGCAAAGTTCTAGTAGCAAGGGCAAGCAAGTGGTTGAGACCGAAGATTATGATGAGTTTGTCAAGCTCAAAAATGATAATGAAAAGCTCAAGAAAGATCTTGAAGAGATCAAAATCCATAACACTATTGTGCTAGAAACTCGTGATCATGATGGTGATTTGATTCTTGAGAATGAGAAGTTAAAAAAAGATAACAAGAAGCTCAAGGAAGAGAAAAATAATGATGCACTCAAGGAAGAGAACAAGAAGCTCAAATTGGAGAAAGAGCATCTCAAGATTGGATTGAGCAAGTTCACAAGAGACAAGCATCTTCAAAGTGAGCTACTAATGAACACCATCATGAAGATGGATAGAAGTGGCATTGGGTACTTGGCAAACCAAGAGAAGAAGGCTCAAGCTCAACAACAACACAAGTCAAAGCCAAAGCCAAAGAGATGTTTTGAGTGTGGATAAGAAGGCCACTTTGCTCATGAGTGTCAAACTCTACCACCACAATCCTTGCCCAAGCATGCTAGACCTTTTGCCTTCAATGCTCATTACATGCTTAGAAAGGATTTTAGTGGGAAGATGAAAGTCATGTTCTTAGGACCTCCTAACAAGAATAGGCCTAAGAAAATTTGGGTAGCAAAGTCACTTGTTGAGAAGGTGAAGGGCCCTCAACAAGTTTGGGTTCCTAAAGCTTGATCTCTTGTGTGTAGGTGAACTACAAGACTGGTGGAAGTTATTGGGTTATTGATAGCGGTTGCACACAACATATGACCGGTGATCCTCGTATGTTCACCTCACTAAATAAAGAAGTAGATCGACAAGAAAGAATCACATTTGGAGACAATTCAAAGGGCAAGGTGAAAGGATTGGGCAAAGTGGCAATATCAAATGATCATTCTATCTCAAATGTGCTATATGTTGCTTCATTGAGCTTCAACTTGCTATCCATTGGACAACTATGTGATCTTGGCTTCCCATGCTTGTTTACCGAGAAGGAAGTTGTTGTATCTAAGAAGGATGATGATCAAGTGATATTCAAAGGATTTAGATACAACAACCTATATCTAGTGGACTTCACCTCCGAAGATGCTAACTTGAAGACTTGCTTATTCACCAAAACAACACTTGGGTGGCTATTGCATAGAAGACTTGCTCATGTTGGGATGAGCTCACTCAAGAAGCTAATGAAGAATGATTTGGTGAGAGGGTTGAAGGATGTGAAGTTTGAGAAGGACAAACTTTGTAGTGCATGTCAAGCCAGCAAGTAAGTTGCAAATACTCATCCAACCAAAGCTTTCATGTCAACCACAAGAGTGCTAGAACTCCTTCACATGGACTTATTTGGACCAACAATATACAAGAGTTTGGGAGGAAATCTCTATTGTCTTGTGATTGTTGATGACTATTCAAGATACACATGGGTATTTTTCCTTCATGAGAAAGCCGAAGTTGCATCTTGTTTCAAGAAGTTTGCCAAAAGAGCACAAAATGAGTTTGAAGTGAAGCTAAAGAAGATAAGAAGCGACAATGGGAAAGAATTTGACAACACAAACATACAAGCCTATTGTGATGACGTTGGGATCAAGCATGAGGTCTCCGCAACATATACTCCTCAACAAAATGGTGTAGTTGAGAGAAAGAACCAGACATTGATCACTCTTGCAAGAACAATGCTTGATGAGTACAACACTTCCAAAGCTCTATGGGCAAAAGCTATCAACACCGCATGCTATGCATCCAACTGCCTATTCCTTCAAAAGTTTTTTGGCAAGACATCTTATGAGTTGCTCAATGGGAAGAAGTTAGACGTCTCCTTCTTTAGGGTGTTTGGTTGC